>NC_142786.1:15495785-15646561 GCF_988280905.1 Pimephales promelas | reverse complement strand
ACAGGAGTTCTCATTGCCTCATGTGCCAACTGAGAGACAAGTTCACTCGGAGGTTTTCTGTTTGACTGTTGAAGAAGGCCTGAAGATTGAGTTAACTGTGTCTTTGGCGGTACAGCATGTGTTGGTAAGCACTGTATGAGTTTCTTGCTAATTTCTTCATACCTGGCTAGCACTTTAAGTAACTCAGTATTAGCTGTGTCAGGTGTATTTAACATTGCTGGTTCTTTTGGGCCTGAATCTAGTTCAGCAATATCACAAGGTGACGCAGACCTAGCTACATTGAATGTGTGGTGGCTCTGTCTAAGTGTCTGTGGTGTTTTCAGGGACTGTTTGGGTAATGACTGAATTTTCAATAAAATCAACACGGTTATCAAGCTTACGCCGACCCTGTACAGTATGTAATTCACAATCACCTTCTACATTTGGCATCGACACATCATCATCACAACATTACACCAAAGCATCAATAGCGTCTTTCAATATCAACAACTGAACCATTCCCTTGTCCTCCGTGTCAAGTAACTGCTTACTGTGCATGAACGGGTTGATGTAATCATAACATCCTTCCTCCTCTCCCTCCACAAGCTCTGACTGGTCCTCACTCGACACTGGCTCCACCGCTCTGGTGACCTGAAGAAGCTCTCCAGCTGACAAGCTGCATAAGCTTTTCCTAATGTCCCACACAGGGCCGGATTGGGACTCATTTTCAGCCCTGGAGTTTCATGCCTTAGACCGGCCCGCTTTAGTTCCCGACTGACTATATTAAAATAATGTAATTAAAACCTCAGTATATAAGCAATAGTGTTCTGTACAGCCTTGTAATTCATTGTATTTTTCAAAAATATTATTTTCTATTCAGTGCAATAGCCGGGTATGCTCCCCCGGGTTTTTTTTTTTTTTTTTTTTTTTTTGTGTGAAAGTTTTGAAGTTTTGTGCAAAGAAATATAGAATAAAAGTAGGTCTAGCAAAGTCTTATATTTCTGCAAGTCACACAGAATAAACACAAATTCTGGTTGAATAGATTGCTAGCTGAGAAACACTGCTTTGATAATTGTAATAATGACTTTGTGAAATGTTAACTAAACAGCATGAGCTTCTTCCAGCTGGCCAGTAAGGTTATTTGGCAAATTTCATTCTGTAACATACAGATCTGTATAATGCTATTGTTTTTGATAGTGTTATAGCTTACATATTTCTTACAGAAAATCACGATGATCATTGCGTTTGTCTTACCGAATGTGATAGCTTTATGCAATTACAGTTTGTCTATAAGCTTTTTTTTATTTTTTTTATTAACGCTGACAGTAAAGTGTTGCCAGATATTGCTGCGAAAAACAAGCAAAACAAAATAATAATAATAATAATGCGAGATTAGTTGATAGCTTGTGTTTTGGAAATAAGATGAATATATCACTAATCCTAACATGCAACTTTCCACTTTAATAACTTTTTAAAGTGTCACATTAAATCAGAAAAACAGGTCCAGGAGATAACTGCACTTTTCCATTAGGTGGATCTGGCAACACAGATGCTGCACTCGCGCTCTCATTCACAACGCGCTGTTCACTGCGCTATAGCTTCTCACAGCAACATGAATTGGAAACACTCATGTGAGGTGGTTTAAACATGCCTAATTAATCATTCAAAGAGCATGACATTTTATTTTTGAATGTAAAAAAATGATGGAGATCCGAACCTCGCGGTGACCTCACATCTGTGTTAAATAGGAATCCATTGTAATAAAGTTATTCTCATTCTGGGCACAGTATGCAATAGGCAATGGGCTCTATGCACGGCATTATTTCCGGTGAAGGATTAAGGATGCTCGATAACTTCCGCCGATCATAGAGTCCAATGCAATACCGAGAATTTATATTGAATTTTATACTCCATGGTTATACTAATGAAACGTTAGTCACAAAAACAGATAAAACAGACACCCCTCGTTGTGTTTATGCTTCTTTTTAAAATTATATTAAATAAACATAACTATATAGCCTATAAAATTACATCTAAACGTATGTACGTTTCGTTTCAAAGACGGGAGGACAGTAAATATTGAAGACTCTGCCATAATCCCGTTTTCTCCGGTTTTCCTCCGCTTTAATCTACACAACCGGAAATGGACGAGCATCCTTACGTCAAATGCGGAACTTATGCGTGCATATAGCCCATTGATCTTCCTGCTTCTCCTCCTCTCTTCTTCTCTCAGTCTCTGTATCTTTACCTGTAAATCTCCCCTTCCCGAAGTTGAGCTTTGATTAATAGTCTTTGCAATCTGATTAATGTCGGTCGTTTAAAACTTCTATCGTAAAACAGCTGTTTAGTTTGCATCGCTAACATAGGTCCAGCGGGCCACCGGTGTTGCAGTCGATTCTGTTCCCTACTGGAATGGGCTCTATGCACGGCGGTATTTCCGGTGAAGGATTAAGGATGCTCGATGACTTCCGATCGTATAGAGTCCAATGCAATACAGAGAATTTATATTGAATTTTATAGTCCATGGTTATAATAAAGAAACGTTAGTCACAAAAACAGATAAAACAGACACCCCTCGTTGTGTTTGCTTCTTTTTAAAATTATATTAGGCTAAATAAACATAACTATATATAAAATTACATCTAAACGTATGTACGTTTCGTTTCAGAGACGGGAGGACAGTAAATTTTGAAGACTCTGCCATAATCCCGTTTTCCTCGGTTCTCCTCCGCTTTAATCTACACAACCGGAAATGGACGAGCATCCTTGCGTCAAATGCGGAACTTATGTGTGCATATAGCCCATTCCTGTTCCCCCTGACAGCGCATGCGTAGCAGTTGCAACGAAGCTCAGCTGGATGTACGGAAAGCGAAAAAGGCCAAGCATTGGCGCAACATTTAAATGTCTTACTACTGCAGCATAATAAAATGGCTCTTGCACTCCAATGATATTTCTGTGAATTCATGGTAACACTTTACAATAAGGTTCATTTATTAAACATTAGTTAATGTATTAACTAACATGAACTAACCATTTGTTACTGTATTTGTTATTCTTTGTTAACGTTAGTTAATACAAATCTGTTCATTGTTGTTCATGTTAGTTCACAGTGCGTTAACTAATGTTAACAAGATTTTTAAAAAGTATTAGTAAATGTTGAAATTAACATTAACAAAGATTAATAAATGCTGTAGAAGTATTGTTCATTCTTTGTTAATTTTAACTTAATAACGGCCGCCCCCGGTACCGGGGGCAACGGGGCTTAGCGCCTTTTATGTCCTTTCACTTCAAAGCGCAACCTAACTATGCCGCATATCCCCGTAATCAGACAGAACTCCGCTAAAAAATGATGCTATTCATTTTCGCCAAAACAAAACACACATCAAACACGAAGCAATTGAGTAATTTTATTGTAAAACACACTGTCTGTCTGAAACACGTTGATGACAGTAGTCACAGCACTTCTAATCTCTCTGATGTTGATCTATGAAGGCAAACGACCACTCAAATGATTCAGGAGGCTCCACAGAATCCAACAGTCTAACTCACATCACTGTACGACAAAAACTCACGAAGTAAACAGTCAGTGAACAACAAAAAAAACTTTTATTTACACATTTACCACTATGAATTGTGTCTTCGATTGCTGTCTTGAGATAAAAAATGTGTACAATGCCATATCAACTGTGTTTGCGATTACTCCGATGCCTCTGTGTCACTTTGAGATGATTCCGGACAGTCTGCAACTATGTCCTGCTGTGGAAACAGACTGCGCATGAGGAGTGGGGTGAAACGTGCTAGTCTTACGCAATGCGTGTGTCGGCTCCTGGTTGGCTAGTGGTGTTGTTTGCGCGGATTTTGCGAAATGCCATCGATTCTATTGGTTCTGAAGAAAGAGGTGTCAATCATCCAAATTGACCAATCGGTTGCCGAGATATGGATGCGCGTAGGACGTTTGCCTTCATGACGCAGCGCGCACAGCCAATAGAAAGGATCGCTCTGCGGATAAATAGTAGTAGCGCGCAGCTGATCGCACACCTGAATTCACTGATTGCACTCGTGGATTATAATATTGACTATTGAGCCATTCCTTTTCGTTTCTCGGAGAAATAATGGCACAGAGAAAATGGGAGAAGAAGATGTCGGCCGCCGAAGCACTGGCAATGATTCAAGCGGACTTAGAAGCTCCAGTCAGTGCCATTGACTCTTCATCTGAGGATGAAGATCTGTTTGTTGCTGAGGGCATTTCTGATCCTGATTATAAACTGCCGACATCCGAAAGGTATGTGAAATACGTTTTGTTATAATTTACTTCTCGTGTTTGGTATCAAAGTACGGAGCTGTTTCACTGTTATTTGTGTAAAATGCCCGTTTTTCTAGTTAGCTTTCTAGCTTCCCTACAATGAATGGATCATAGACTGTAAAAAATATGGACAAAGCGTCTGAATACACAAACTCAAACTGGCTTTTTTGCTTACTTTCTTTGTTCAAAGATGTTTACTACACACTCAAAGTGGATTGTTTGTTTGCTTACTTTCTAAGTCCAAACATGTTTACCACACACTCAAACTGGATTGTTTGTTTACTTTCCCAGTACAAACAAAATGTACTAGTGTTTACAGTTACTGTGGGTTATTTCTCTAAACTTCTATAAACATTTCTAGGCATTTCAGTTAGTCAGTGGGTTATGTTACTACAGTTTTCTGTAACAGTGAATCATTTCTGTTCAAATACAGTGTCAGTGTGAATATATCTTTATAGTTTTTCTTTCTCCTTTGTTTCACAGTGATGATGAAGATTATGAGGGGCCTTCATCTTCTGCTACCTCTGCACCAGCCCACCCCCCCCAGCCAAGGCCATCAACACCTCTGCCCCAGCCACGCCGCACCACCCCCCGACGCGCTTCTGCACCACAGCTACAGGCAAGGCCATCAACACCTCAACCACAGCCATCAAGCACATCCCCCACCTCATCTGATTCTGATGTGCCTCAAGAAAGCCGTCCAAAAAGAAAGGGGAAAGCACTACAGAAGTCAGCTAGACCTAAGCGTGGTCGGAGTAGGTCTGCCACTTCAAGAGACCAAGAACAGCCGTGGCACAACAGAGAGGAGAAGGACAACAAACCTGACCCACCCAGATTCATGCCAGCCAGGACCCCAGGCCCCACCTTTGATACAACAGCATCATGGTCTCCCCTCACACTGTTCCAGCTTTTTTTTAGTGCATCTGTGGTCAGGACAATAATTGACAATACAAATTTCAATGCTGCGAAGCGACTACAGGCTGGCATGAAGTTTGTGTGGAAGGCGCTGACGGCACAGGAATTTTATGTTTTCATGGCCATCATAATTTATACAGGCCTCGTTCAGGTGCATCTCAGATCTGACTACTGGCGGAAGGCGTGGCCATATAACTTCCACTTCCCAAGTGAAAAGATGTCACGGGACCGCTTCGAAGCCATCTTGTGGTCCCTGCATTTGAGTAACCCAGAAGAAGACGAGGAGAATGAGCGGAAGAGGAGCACGGATCAGTACGACAGGCTTTTCAAGATCAAGCCTCTCTACACTGAGATGGTGACTGCCTGCCAAGCAAACTTCCACCCGAATAAAAACATTTGCATCGACGAGAGGATGGTCGCGTCCAAGGCCCGCAGCAGCATGAAACAATATATGAAGGACAAACCAACAAAGTGGGGTTACAAACTCTTTGTGCTGGCTGATGCAGCAACTGCGTACACATGGAATTTTTTTGTGTATGCTGGCAAGAGTGTGGACACCACAGGCCATGGTCTCAGCTACAGTTCAGTCATGGACCTTTTGCCATTTCCACTGCTTGGTAGGGGCTATAATTTGTTTGTTGATAATTTTTATACTAGCCCTGCCCTGTTTCTGGACTTGTACACAAAACACATTGGTTGTTGTGGGACCATCAGGCAAAATCGTATTGGGTTTCCACATACTGCACAAAACGACCTCCACAAAAAGGCTGCCCGGGGAGATATGCGCTGGATAAGAGATGGCAAACTTCTCTTTGTGAAGTGGATGGATACCCGGGAGGTGACCATGTGCTCCACTATCCATGAGGCTTTTAGTGGACACACTGTCAAGAGGAAGGTAAAAGAGGCTGGTGTGTGGAAAACCAAGTACATCCCTATTCCAGACGCTGTGGTGGACTACAACAAGAACATGGGTGGTGTTGATGTATCTGATGCCTTGATAGGCTATTACACTGTGCACCACAAGACAATGAAGTGGTACAAGACTTTCTTTTACCATTTTATTGACATCGCTGTGGTGAACAGTTTCCTTCTGCACAAGGAGTTGTTCAAGATGAGGAACGAGCCCACACTCACGAAGCCTCTCACACAGAAAACCTTCAGAGAGAGGTTGGCTGCAGAAATGTTGAGCTGTCCAGGAACCCGCGGCTGCATGCCCATTGCACATGGCACCCCAACCCGTGGTAGATGCATCCGTGGAGACAACGAGATGCCTGGAAACTCGCTGAAGAGGGACACCGGCCCGAAAAAAGCTGAGGTTCGACCACGGAGAAGGTTTGGCGGCACGCTGGAGTCACTGGAACTCGGAGTGAGCCGCGATGCCATGCCCACCTCGGGACTCGATCGCAAAGCCACAGCTGAAGCGGTCTCATGTGAAGCAATCCGAGCGGCGTTGCCACGGCTGCGGATGCCATTTGCCCCAGGAGCCTCTGAAAGTTTCAGTGGAACCGCACTCTTGCCCTCGAACAGTCGAAGACAAGTCAGCAGTGAGTGTGCGTGCTCATACATGAGCTGCGCGGACATGGCGACCGAGTCTATCTCCATGCTGAGAAAAGAGATCCTCTGTACGGGGCAAAGTTTGCTCTTCTCCCGGTTGACCCGAAGGCCCAGACGGGCTAGGTGCCGGAGCACCAGGTCTCTGTGTTCGCAAAGCTGTTCTCGAGAGTATGCCAGTATCAGCCAATCGTCGAGATAAATCAGGATGCGAACCCCGTATTCGCGAAGGGGAACAAGGGCTGCCTCGACGATCTTCGTGAAGACGCGAGGTGACAGAGCTAACCCGAAAGGCAGAACTGTGTACTGATGCCTGGCCTCGAGGCAAACCGAGAACGGTCTGTGTCGAGGCAATATGGAGACATGAAAGTACGCGTCCTTCAGGTCGATCGCTGCAAACCAATCCTGAAGCCGAACGCATTCGAAAATGCGTTTGGCTGTGAGCATTTTGAACGGTAGTCGATGGAGAGTACGGTTCAAAATGCGCAGATCCAGGATCGGTTGTAACCCACCGGTCTTCTTGGGGACAGTGAAGTATGGGCTGTAAACCCGGACCTCACCTCAGCTGGAGGGACCGTCTCGATTGCACCCTTCGCCAGCAGGGTCGCAATCTCCGCTCTCATGACCGGGGCATTGCCACCGATCACCGTGGAGCGAACTCCCCTGAAGTGGGGAGGAGACCTCGCGAACTGAGTCGCGTAGCCGATTATCTGATTGTTCTGATGATGCAGCTGGACAGGTCGGGGAGCTCTAGCCAGGCTCCCAGGAACTGAACCAGCGGAGTCATGCGAACCACAGACGTCCCCCCGGAGGGGCAGCGGTACAGGGAGACCGGCATGCGCACAGAAGTTACCCTGTGCGGATGCACAGTCAAGCCCCGTTCCCCGACAGAAGAGACCAGGGAAGGACCAGCGTTCCACGGGGGTCTGTTCTGCCGGGGGTCTGGCGATAGAGGGGGAGGGGAGTGGTGTAGTCGAGGGACGACACATGCTCCAATCCGCACCCTCAGAGACAGAGAGGAATGAGCGGGGCGACGCACTGGGGTCGTGCGCACTCATTCCAGTCTGTGTGCTCAATGATAGTGTCAGTTTTTCTTCAACCAGCTCAAGGCACTGCTCACTCTTGGGTGAGCAGCGAGGAGCTAGCTAAAACAAAAGATTCTCCACCGGCCCTCCACCGGGGGAAGGAGGGGCCCTACTACAGCCTCCTGTGAAAAACCGTGACACTATCACTGATCAGGAACATCGCTTCGCCTGGCGTTAGCGGGGCACGCGGCCTGAGGGGGCTGTGACGCTTACCTGTGGCCTCCTCCACGACGCGAACCGGCTGAAGGCTGCTGCTGGGGCCGCGTGGGAGGGAAGGGAGCCACAGAGGGGCGTCCTCGGCGGCGAGCAGGCTGAGGCGTCTGAGCCGACGGCTGGGTGGAGGCAGCAGCTGGCGTCGGGGCAGAAGTGTAAACCCGCCTTCCTCTGCTCCTAGGCGGTCGAGAACTGCTGGGCGAAGTCCTGGACCACACCACCGAAACGATGATGCTCCTTAGATGAAGCTCCTGGACCACATTGTTGGGCATCACCTGACCAAGGGAGCGAGCGGCCGCTTCCGTCGCCCGTTTGAGAGTGAGGTCGGTCGCAGGCTCGCTTGGTCCGTCCCCTCCTCGTGCACATTCCTGAGCAGCTAGCAGGTGCTCATCATATGCAGGGCGGAGGCTGCCTGTCCCGCCGCTCTACAGGATCGCGCCGCCATAGATGACAAGAACCTATAGGCTTTGGATGGGCATCTGGGAGCACCGCGGGAGAAACGCCCTGCGGACGCAGCCGCAACAGAGCGTTCGACCAGGGAAGTCCCAGCGTACCCACAGGCAACCGCGTCGCCGAGGGGAGGAAAGGCGGGGAAACTGAAGCACGCTCTCGGGGCTTTTTTTTTTTTACCCAAGTGCGTGTCAGTTCCGCATGCAACTCGGGGAAAAAGGAAATTGGGGTTGGCCGTGGCCATAAGGCGGCAGCGTTACCCTAAAACCAATTATCCAGCCGCGAGAGATCGGTACAGGGCGGAGTTCCACCCCCACCCGATGCTCACGGAGGCCCGAGATAGCATGGCCGTCATCGCGGGATCAGACACGGCGACGTTGACGCTCCCGAGGGAGGCAACGCGGCCGCATCCTCACTTCCCGAGGAGTCAAGCCCGCCTTGTGATGCTGCGATCGTCATCGCATCATCCTCTGGAGCGCTGAACGAAACAGACGGTACCTGCAAAGAGGCAGACGTCTGAAGCGATACAGCGCTCACTGGCTCTAACACTGGAGCGGTGGGTGTGGCCTGAGGAACTAGCGTCGGGGGTTGTGCCACACATTCACCGTCATATCACCCTATCCGCGAGTCGAAGAGCTTCTATTTTAAGAAGCAGAACGAGTAACGGACACGGGGACTCTCACTTTATCAGATCTTTGAGTCTAGATCACAGTGTAGAGATGCTCATGTTCCCATTCAGAAGGAACATGAGTCATCCATGAGCGCTGCTACTGCATGCTGAAAGCCCAGGCACACAGAGTAGCGATCGCGACCATCAGAAAATTACATGAAACGATCGCACCCAGAAGAACACGGGCGAGTCGTCTTTAAAAAGACGTGCCGCGTGCAGCTCTTTCACTTAGAGAGGAGGAAATTCACTCTTTCAGCGCTGAGGCGACCAGGGAGAAGCGCAAAGTCTGGCAGACCACTGCTCAGATCGCAGGCAATGCAGAGTCTCGCTGGGTACCGCCGTCACACCAACACTGAAGAGGACGCTCGTCTCGAAGAGTCTTGAATCAGTGAGAATGGCTTGAGGAGTGAAGAAATCTCTTGGCTCCGAAGCGAAAACATACTGCGGTTGCGTTCACTTCCTCCTTTTATACCCACTGCGTGGGGTGGAGATACGCTATGCAAATTCCGCAGCCCCAAGGCATTTTCATGCCATTGGCTCGTTTTTAAATACTCGAAGAGGATTGGCTTTCTATGCGAAACCCCCATTCTCCGTCACTTCTGACGTAACTCGAAGTGACTACGAAAGGGAACTCAATTAGGGCTACAAGTTTCGGGAAAAAAAATACAATACTTTTTTAACCTTTTGGCTTCCCGTACATCCAGTTGTGCTTCTTGCTCGTATTCAGTTCTGGTGGTACGTATGGTAACTTTTTTCAAGCGTCTTTGGAAACGTTGCCGCAGTTCTTCTGGTCTTAGTCTCTGTTTTTTCTGTTTCTTCATATAATTTCAGATGCACTCGATGATGGTGAGATCCGACCTCCGTGTGGATCATTGGCTGTTGTCAGAATCCTTGTGCATTCAAAAATTTCACTGGATTATTACAAGTAATGTCTGGAAATGTAAACTGATATTTCCTACTGAGACACTACAACAAAATATATAAATAACTGGCTTAAAACCATTTCTTTGAGGCGAAAATAATATAGTGTGCCTAAGACTTCTGCACAGTACTGTATATATAGGCTAGGGGGTGTAACGGGTGTAACGGTTCACAATTCACGGTTCTGTATGTTTTCTATAGAGCAAAAAGAAAGAAAGAAGAAAGACAAATTTTGCCAGAGGAATTTCCTTGATTTGATTTTTTATTATATTTTTATTAAAACTAACATCATAAAGTATGATATTTTTTTACTTTGAGCAAAGATGGAGTTATACTTCAACTTTTCTTAGGAGTATATAAAACAAAACCACTCCTTGGACAAGATGAAATGTAATATTGTAGTAGTTATACAGAAAGGTTTATTTTAGTTCAGATTAAAGGAGTAGTTCACTTTAAAAAAAAAACTTTTGCTGATAATTTACTCACCCCCATGTCATCCAAGATGTCCATGTCATTCTTTCGTCAGTCGAAAAGAAATTACGTTTTTTGATGAAAACATTCCAGGATTTTCTCCATATAATGGAGTTCAATGGGGTCCAAACAGTTCAAGGTCCAAATGAGAGTTTCAGTGCAGCCTTAAAAGACTTTAAACAACACCAGACGATGAATAAGGGTCTTATCAAGTAAAACGAGCAGTCCTTTAAAAAATAAATAAAAAAGTTTAAGTTTTATAAGCACAAATGCTCGTCTTGTTCTGTTCTGTGATGCGTGTTCGTGACTCTCCTGTTCGAACTCGTTCATCAAAATAAACAAATCTTTTTTCGAGTCATGACTCGAAGGGTCCTAGATAAGACCCTCATTCATCGTCTGGAGTCGTTTAAAGCCCTTTGAACAGTTTGCACTGAAACGGTCTTTTGGACCTGGAACCGTTTGGACCCCATTGAAGTCCATTTTATGGAAAAAAAATCCTGGAATGTTTTCTTCAAAAACCTTAATTTCTTTTTGACTGAAGAAAAAAAAAAGACGTGGACATCTTGGATGACATGGGGGTGAGTAAATTATCAGCAAAAGTTTTTTTTAAAAAGTGAACTACTCCTTTAACATTTGAGGGCAGCAATTGTATTCATAATGTCAAAATAAAACAGACGTGATGTGATTCATGGCACATGTTTCTCTTCCTGGTTTTCACGTCAGCACTGTTTGATGTGAATGTTTCTCACAAGATCTCGCAGCGATGTTATTACTTCAATAGCAAATTCAAATGCTTTCTTTACTGGATGTCTACACGCTGTGCAATAACGCGTGCTGGGGTGTGTATCCCAAAAGCATTATTAGCCAACTATGGTCGCAAGTTCTGTCATTATCAGCATAGTTCGACGAGTCTGTGTATCCACAAAACAATCGTTCCAACAAACATTCGTAAACAGCATTGCAAAATTGTGGCATAGTTTCTAAATTGCATGGCATGTGGACGTAATAAATGCTTATCTTGATCAAAATAAGCAAGCTGACATTCAGTACAACCTGTGCCTGTGATTTCGAATACATTCAAATGTAATTTACGTCTTTTAGCTTGTAAAAAGATTTAAAGTACCGTGTTTGAAGAGCATATGTAAACGAGCTCTAGTGTGTAAGATTGAGTCTGGTAATAAAGCAAAATAACTGAGAACAATCATAAATAGTCCTCAGATGACATGTCTGTAATTTATATTAAAAAAATCTAGCATTAATTTGATCTCAAACAGTTTCATTAAAATAAGTTATTACTCCACCATGTGCGAGACGTCAAAAACCAACGTGGTCGAACGATACTTTGCGACAATATGGTTTTGGGAAACAGTCAGGACTAGTAGTTGATTTCTCCAATGATGCATTGTACTATGGTAGCGAAGCAGCGAGTAACCTAGTTGTACGGGAAACACACCTCTGCTCCATTAAGATCGTCTCACACTGCATTGGTCCAAACTGATAAACAGTCCGTCAACCACACAATAACGAGTAGCTCAGGGGTGTGTTTCCCGTACAACGATATAACTCGCTGCTTACCATAGCGTGAGCTTAGAATTATAAGGTTCTATCTCCGTTTAGGATAGTTCTGAGATATTGAGCATCAAAGTTTTTACATCCCAGACAGCAAACTGACATTGAATCAACGTGGAAACGACGTCTCTCATGACATTGAAACAACGTTGATTTTGCTCATCGAATTAACGTTGAACCAACGTCAGACGCGGCATTCTTCAAAGCTAAATGAAAATCGAAAATTGGTTTGCTTTCATAACGTTGAAACAGCGCGTTGATTTCAAGTTGATTTTCCGTTAGTTTTGAAAGAATGACGCGCCTGACGTTGGTTCAACGTTAATTCGATGAGCAAAACAATGTCGGATCAACGTTGTTTCGATGTCATATTTGCACGTTGATTCAATGTCAGTTTGCCATCTGGGATCCCAGCAGGCAAAACTGTTATGTAGTACAATCTTCTATTATAGCTTTATCTATTAATCTTTTTTTTTTTTTTTTACAAAAATAACACCACACCGGCATTAATAAACACCTAATGGATTAGATTATGTCAAAAACTCAATTTCGACCAAAAGTGGAGATAGAACCTTATAATTCTAAGCTCACGATAGTACAATGCATCGTTCAACAAATCAACTAGCGAGTCAGGACTGTTTCCGAAACCATATTGTCGCCTAGTGGTGTTCAACCACATTGGTTTATGACATTACGCACGTGGTGGAGTAATCACTTATTTTAATGAAACCGTTTGAGATCTAATTAATGCTAGATGTTTTGATATAAATTACAGACATGTCATCTGAGGAATATTAATAATTTTTCTCAGTTATTTTGCTTTATTTCCAGATTCAATCATAGACTCGTTCTTAGGCTACATAGTAGAGCACATTCACACATGCACAGTCTTCAAAAACGATGCTTTAAATATTTTGACAAACTTCAAGATGTCAAACACATTTGTATGGATTCTAAATAAAAGGCACAGGTTGTACTGAATGTCAGCTTGCTTATTTTGCCCAAAATAAGGATTTATTACGTCCACATGTCATGCAATCAAGAAACTATGCCTCGCTCTAACCACAGCACGAGAGCTGTCATTCCAACTAAACAACTCTGCGATACTGTTTGGGAATATTCATTGGAACGATGGTTTCGGGAAACACAGACTCGTTGAACTGACAGACAGAATGCTGGAAAATGAAGTCAATAGTGAAGGACACCTTAAACACGAAGACCTCTAGTGACAAACAAGGGAACACAACCAGACACTGTGACATAACCCCCCCTCTACGGAGTGGCTACCAGACACTCCATGACAACAACTACAACACAACACAAGAGTTCAGGAGGGAGGTGGTACCGTGGAGGATCAGGGGGAGGGATGGTGGGCCAGGTCCATGATGGGAGACAGTAACAAAGGGTGAGGGCTTAATCAGGGACCAGGGCAAAAAAGAGAGTCTATGGGACATCCAGGGCGAAACAGAGAGTCCATCGGGCGGCCAGGGTGAAACAGACAGTTGATCGGGCGGCCAGGGCGGTGAAGACCCCTCGGGCGGCCAGGGCGGAGCAGACCCCTCGGGCGGCCAGGGCGGTGAAGACCCCTCGGGCGGCCAGGGCGGAGCATGCCCCTCGGCCGGCCAGGGTGGAGCAGACCCCTCGGGTGGCCAGGGCGGAGCAGACCCCTCGGGCGGCCAGGGCGGAGCATGCCCCTCGGGCGGCCAGGGTGGAGCAGACCCCTCGGGCGGCCAGGGCGGTGATGCCCTCTCAGGACCAGACACCGGCTCAGGACCAGACACCGGCTCAGGACCAGACACAAGAACTGTAACAGACACAAACACAGGAACAAACACTGGCACTGGAACAGGCACTGGCTCTGGAACAGAAATTGGCTCCAGCTCTGGAACAGACATTGGCTCTGGCTCTGGAACAGGCACTGGCTCTGCCTTTGGCTCTGGAACAGGCATTGGCTCTGCCTCCGGCTCTGGAACAGGCACTGGCTCTGCCTTCGGCTCTGGAACAGGCATTGGCTCTGCCTCCAGCTCTGGAACAGGCACTGGCTCTGCCTCCGGCTCTGGAACAGGCACTGGCTCTGCCTCCGGCTCTGGAACAGGCACTGGCTCTGCCTCCGGCTCTGGAACAGGCACTGGCTCTGCCTCCGGCTCTGGAACAGGCACTGGCTCTGCCTCCGGCTCTGGAACAGCAGCCACCGGCTCAGGAACTGCCGACACTGGCTCAGGAACAGCCACTAAAACAGAAATGGTCACAAGGACAGACACAAACACAGAAACAAACACAGGGTCTGGAACAGGCACTGGCTCCGGCTCTGGCTCTGGAACAGGCACTGGCTCCAGAACAGGCACTGGCTCCAGCTCTGGAACCAGGGACACAAAAGGTCTGAAGGGTCTTTCCAGGATCCGTGCCAGACGCTCCAGATAGTTGTTGGGTATTCCCCCGGCTGCGAGAATGGGTTTCTCCTGATCTGTCTCTGTCTCTGGAGCAGACTCTGGTTCCAGCGCTGGAACAGCAGGCACAGGTTCAGGAACAGCAGGCACCGGCAGAGGCTCAGGAACATTGGACACTGGCTCCGGCTCTGGCTCTGGCTCTGGCACGGACACTAGCTCCGGCTCTGGAACAGCGAGCACAGGCATGTCCAGGATCCGAATCAGATGGTCCAAATGGTCCATCCGTGCCCTCGCGGCCATGCGAATGGGCATCTCTTGATCCGTCTCTGCCCGGGTAGACGTGGCGTGGACAGTCTCAGGCTGAACAGATGTGACGTGAACACTCTCTGCCTGAGCAGACGGGATGTAAACAGTATCTCGCTGGGCAGACGGAACGTGAACAGTCTCTCGCTAGGCAGACGGGACGTGAGCAGTCTCTGACTGGGCAGTAGGAACGTGACTCTTCCTTCTCCTTCTCCGGACCCCTGGACTCGGGACCACCGGGACCGGGACCACTGGAACAGTGACCAACGGAAACGGGATCATCTCCCGACTAACTCCTCCTCCGTGACCTCCACGGGTCCCGCGAAACTTGACCAATCGGGTCCCCTTAAAAAATTCCCTTCTCTCCCACTCGGTGGCTGGGGAAGAGATATACCAAAACATACTGCTGGATCTTGAGTAGACGGATTCGTTCTGTCACGACACACAGGGGACAGAAGATCCAATTTGCAGATGTTTATTATAAAGGGCAATCCAAAATCGTAGTCTTCCAGGCAGGGGTCAAAATCAAAATAATCAAACCAAACATGAAAACAAAGCACAAACCAACTAGGAAACAGACCAAAGACGTTGTGACATCTAACAACGAATCCGTACACATGCTAACACAAACAGGGAATGAATACACATATCTAACAAGACTAACAATGAACAGCTGGGAACAATGATGACGGGAAACAGCTGAGTGCAATGAACTGATGAGTGACAGTGACAGACAGAATGCTGGGAAATGAAGTCAATAGTGAAGGACACCTTAAACACAAGAGAACACAACCAGACACTGTGACAGTTACTGGTTAACACTCTTAATGTAAATGAAGTTGCTCTTGTCATAGCAGCTGTGTTCTGTATCTAAGAATAACAAATTCATCTTTTCTCTTAGCATGGAGCTGAAGCTCTGTCTTAAATGTAAATTGAGGATAACAACAAAAGTGGTCCCTCTGTGCCCACATCTTTGATATTCTTTCAAATAAAAATGGTCAAATGTTTAAGGTGATACCATCTATTTGAAGCCCCCTAATCAAGATGGTTCTCTAATACCCAGTCGCTCCCACGCTATAGGTGATTACTCTGTGATCCTATTTACAATATTACTGAGATTGTAAGGAATTGATTCTATGATAAATAAGCTCTTTTAAGTGAAGGAACATTTCAATATATATATTGGAGTGGAAGTTTGGTCGGAGCAGACTATAATTTCTTACAAAACAGTGAGAGATCTTGTGGCTGGCGCGATGCTTAGAGCCACGAGCACACTCCCATACGCATAAAAAGAGTGAATAAAATATAAGATCAGATGATAAATGGGTAAATAAGATCTGTATTACACTATATGTGTGCTCTCATGTACCATTAGGAGTGTTTGATGGGTGTGATAGGTAAAATAGTTTGAGTGGCATGCGCATATAACTGTGATTGGTCGAGTGGCAGGCACTAATGCAGTGGCAGGTGCATCTATCCGTGGCCGGTCGAGTGGCAGCTCCTCCTGCCACGCACAGAAGCACTACCCGAGGAAAGGCTGTTCCAGGCGGGGTGCAGAGCGCTGAAAGACTGGTCTTCACAACTCCGATAACGTCAGATCAAATTTTTAAATAAGTGCTATCTTTATAAATAAACCACAGATTTGAGCTTTAAACAAATACATTGTCGAATGAAAAACTATTAAAACTACATTTCGTGACACAATAATAGTAGTATTTTTAAATTGCACGGCTTCTCTCGTCTGTCTATGCACAAAAGCACCAGTTACTGGATTGCCGTAAAGCAGGTCTGTGGTCGTACAATGTGTATGACGTCATTGACATTTTTAAAAGTCTTTTTAAAGCAAATAAGTGACTCTGAAAAAATCTGACACCTACTAATGTGTAATTTCTTTGTATCTTCTTTCGAATACAACATTCAAATTACTAGACAAAAAATTATATCCTGAGAAAAGTGGATTTTTATTGCTCCATAGACCTTCATTCATTCTGCACTCCACCTGTGAGCGCTCTCATATGAACCCAGAGTGGAACTGCAACCAGTTCAGAACCCGGAAATTTAACGTGAGTGGGAGTTCTCCCATAGATATCATATAGAGACTAGATACCCTACTGGCCGCTGCAGGCCCGTCGCCAAGGGGGGGCATTGGGGGGCAGTGCCCTCCACACGACTTACTGTGCCCACCTACGCATGACCTTGACAATAGATGTTAATATGTATATGCTAATAATAATTATCGAAAAGAACTCGGTCTTTCTGCACAACTTATCTCACAGGAACGGTAAGCTCTACAATGGTAGGAATGTATAATACATTATCTTCAGAAATGATTTAGAAATTCATTATTCAACGCATTATTACACAGAACGTAACTTGAAATATATTTATTTTCATAAATGACTGTTAAAACATCCCAAAACAGCACCCAAACCTTGCAAAGACCTACCTCATTAATTATTCACATTCAACAGCCAATGGCAAGTCTCCAGCAGCAGACCTTTCAATTTGTTATTTTTGTGTTAGTATTTTTACTTCTTCAAATTACAATATGCAGTTTGTGTTTAAGGATAAATAAATAATATAAACAATGCAATTTATTTAGTTAAGCATACAGTATTGTTTAAACGTAATTCCTTTGCGCAGCTGCGCAGTGCATGCGATCCGAGAATCAAATTTTGGTGGTTTTGTACATAGTCTATGGTTTTGTAGGCCTACAGCAAAGCTTATGCTAAGTGGTTTAAAGTTTCGTCGTTGACAAAGACGACTTTTGACCAACAACAACGTGCGTGGAAACGACTCTGGAGCTAATTAGATGGTAGGAACAGACATTATAAGAAAGGTAGGAATAGAGAATTTGTCTGCTACATTGCTAAATTTGTATTTCAGTATGTTATGCATTGCTTTTACTATTGCTGTATTGTTGGTGAAAACCAGGTGCTTTTGTTACTCATTTTTATGAAGTGTGGAGTCATAAATCAATTTGGTTTTGGTAGTTTTACTTACAGTAGTTTGGACTTTGGACTAATGATATTACGTTGATTGCGCGTGTGGTCTATTTTAGTTGAAGCCTAATGGGTTGTTGTTTTGGTCTGTCTCAGATCATTAAAAAAAGTGTGCCCCCTATCACCCCCCCCCCCCCCCCCATTTGGTTTGTTCTGGCGACGTCCCTGGGCCGCTGGAAACCGAGAAATCCGGCCGCCATCTTGAACCGGTCGTATTCCTAGTTTCGTTGCGTGGCAGCAGATGAGATGCCAGAGGATTGTGGAGCATTTTCCTGTTCTAATCGCCGGACCACCGAAAATAGGGCTTTTCACAAGTAAGTCTTAACATTACCGTACAATTGGTTGTATTTTGTGAATAGAATATTACCAGATAATCGACAATGAGCAAGGATTTGCTATTACTGTATTGAAATCGTTGTGAAATGTTGTTTACTGCATCAGCCGGTTTTCACCCGACATGGAAAGGTGGGGTAACTGAGTAATAACTGCAAGAGCTTCAAGGTTATCAGATAAGCATTCATCTGCCCTGTTGTAAAGGTTATTTGTGTTTGTTGCACACATGATAGGAAGCAATGTAATACACGGAATTACAATGTATACACGCAAATTGAGTTACCCCTCCAACTTCTAGCTTTATTGACCTATATCTAATCACATGCGATTTGGCTATTGATATTACTGAAGTCCTGTGGTAAAATTACATCATTACTCCATCTACCCTTGTAAAGTTGATCCGAAAAGGGCATTTTCCCCTCCCACAGGCTTAATGTCGTCCGAATTTAATTTTTAGAAATTACTGATGGAAACACGTTGAAAAGCTTCTTCTCAATTTTTATTACAGGTGGCTGCGTTCTGTGTGTGTGTGTGAGAGAGAGAGTGTGTGTGTGTGTTTGTGTGTACGCCTATTGAATGTGCGTGTGTCTGTTCGTGTGTATGTCACAAATCATAAATTGTTTCTTCAGCTTATTAAAATATCTTACTTTACTGCTACTATCTGTTTCTACTTCTTTATTATATTTAAAGTGTGTGATTTCTAAAATACATATCCTTCATTACACATATTGTGTCTGGTCATTTATCTTATATCAGAATATTATTTTACTGTTAAACCTACTATGGATATAAAAATACGCCAAACCATGTATATCACAGCTACATGAATACGGAAGCCCTGAACCGCAACCTAAAAAAAAAAATCTGTAAAAAAAAAAAAAAAATCTAGCATTTCGAGATTAAAGTCGAAATGTTTCGAGATTAAAGTCGAAATGTTTCGAGATTAAAGTCGGAATATTTCGAGATTAAAGTCGAAATGTTTCGAGATTAAAGTCGAAATGTTTCGAGAATAATGTCGAAACATTGTGCATTCATAACAGTGCGCGTCCACTGGCTCAGAGCGCGCGCGTGAAGTCGAACTGCCATGGATAAACACAAAATAGTAGCTTTTTACTTTTATCTGAATTACTTATCTTACTTTATCGTTATAAAATATAATGCGCCGGAATAGACTTTAGGCTATAGGAAAACCAACACGGAAAACACTTTTCAGACTGGATGGAGAAATCCAGCTTTATGAATGAATGAATGAATGAATGAATAGGGCATTTATATAGCGCTTTCATATATGCCTACACTCAAAGTGCTTTACAATCATATCAGAAAATCTCTCCTCAACCATAAGTGGTTATTAAATCTTAGGAAATCACAGGATCCGGCCAAATGATTGGATACAGAATGATGCACTTAAAATGTATCCAGAGCATATTTACGTTGAAGAGGGAGACCGAACAGTTACTGTTGTGTTCTCGACCCAGATAGTGTTGACTAGACGAGCACGAAAACACCTCAGAAACACTGCCACTAGCACGTGTGACGTGTGTAGAATTTTGTTGAAAGCCCAGATAAAAGTAAAAAGCTACTATTTTGGGTTTATCCATGGCAGTTCGACTTCACACACACAGACACGCGCGCGCTCTGAGCCAGTGGACGCGCACTGTTATGAATGCACAATGTTTCGACTTTAATCTCGAAACATTTCGACTTTAATCTCGAAACATTTCGACTTTAATCTTGAAACATTTCGACTTTAATCTCGAAATGCTAGATTTTTTTTTTTTTACAGATTTTTTTTTTTTTTTAACTGATTTTTTTTTTTTTTTTAGGTTGCGGTTCAGGGCTTCCGTACATGAATGACCTTTGGAGCAGAAAAAAAAAAAAAAACGCGTGAAAATCAGTTCAGTATTCAGTGAGATATGATTAATTTAATGCGCTGACAGCTTATTTCACCTTACACTGAGCGGAGCGGATGACCGGTTTAAGATGGCGGCTCTAATTCTCGTCCGTGCCAATAGGTAGTAGCGGTCGATAGGGCGTCTACCTATAGACCCTTTTACAGTTGGTAAACATGGTGACGTTTTTTTGTGGGCGGAGCTTAGGTGGAGGCAGAAAGATCCCTCTGGCCGCTTCACTAACGCTAGTTAGCAAGGATTGTTAGCTTGTTTTTTTAACAATGACTGGAGAAAATTCCGATATTTTCTTAATGTGTAAGGTCACTCAGTGTCAAGGACCGCGATTGTTATTTCCAAAAGTTATTTTTAACGGACAGAACCAGATTGGCCAACCCGTAGCCGCCTACACGCTCACTCAATGCATGGACGATCTGACAGGATTATAACGTTACGTTACCTCGGGTGAGTGGCCTGACTTCTACACCTACCTTATAGAGAAACCGATTGTAAAGAGAAACTGATGGCATATAAATCTTTAGATGCCTATAACTAAGCACTGAATGGTCCTGTACAAGACTTGTGTGTACGATCCGCAGTTCTGCCGAGCCAGCGCAGACAACAATGTAAAGAGTGTCATTACGGTGCGATTTTAATCATGTGAATATTTTCTAGAAATAAAAAATCCAGATACATCATATTCATTTTTCATTCATACTTGCACCAAACAACACAATAAGATGACATTTAATAATAATAAAAGTAATTTAAGCTCCTTATTATGTAGCCGAATCTGTGCTGGTTTGCATTGGCCGCCTCCAGTTTTCACTTTGTTTTGCCTCCAGCTAGCGCCGTGACGTAACTGTGACGTCGGCGCAAAAGGGGTCTATATGAGTTCTCCCCTCTACAAATTTTAGAGTTTGTAAAATACCTTTAAAGGTGCAATGTGTAACACAGTTGAGTATCTATTAACAGAAATGCAATATGACATCCATAACTATGTTTTCAGTGGTGTATAAAGAACTTACTTAATTAACCGTAATGTTTTTATTACCTTAGAATGAGACATTAATAGCTCCATAACCGCGGGAATCCCCTTCTATGAAGGTCGCCATGTTGTGACGTCATATTCCTACCGTAGCCGAACGCGAACACACAGTGCTACAGAACGCGTTTCATCACTACCTTGAAAGAGAAGTAGCGGAAAGCTGGAAGCTAGCCTTACACTCCGTGAGTAGTGACTTTTCCCTTGTGAGTGGTGTAAAATATGTAGTTGGGATTGTTTCATGTAACTTAGTTCTCCCTCGCTGTGTTATGGGTTTGTTATGTTGGGGATAGATGTGCTGTTACGTTCGTGAGACAGCTGATGATTAGTATTCATGTCATTGACCGTAAAACAGTACGTTACAGGAATCACTAACCCGTCGATAGGGACTTTTACTAAAGTCTTTTATCACTAAAGTCGAAGATTTTTCAAAATCAGAGAAAAAAAGCCTATTGTGTGTAGTAAATAGTATCTATGGGATGCGGAGATGACATGATTGTAACAGCGCGCGCAGTTCCGACCTTTGGACTCATGCGGACGAGTCCCAGCTCAGCCACAGTAACAGCTCATATTAGCCAGCTAAACTATTACTACCCTGTTAGAAAAAATATATAGCTGCTTCCTCGCTGTATTATGGGTTTGCTACAGTATGTGGGGATAAATGTGCTGCTGGTTACGTTTGTGAGACAATCAGCTGATTAATATTATTTTATTAAATTATATATTAAAACCCTTGATCCTCACCTGACTATGGCTTTGTAAACAGTATCCATGATGTGGTTTATAATGGACTGTGGTACAGAAACAGTGACAATGTTACACACTCTTGGCTTACTCTGGCTATTCTCTGCTGTCTCAGCCGACGAGATGTTTGTCCCGTTTTAGCAACCGTAGCTTCTTCGAAAGGGAGGGGTGAGCAGTGGGCTGAGCCCTTAGTGCAAACCTGGTGCAAACTCGCAACCGAACCACTAGATGTCGCTAAAAATCACACATTGCTCCTTTAACTAAAACACAAGTGTCGCTGGATTATCGTTTTTGCACCGGGACACTATTTTTGGCTGATTTATGATCAAATCCAATGCTGCATGTGTTTCTTATAAAGGAGCACAAATAGATTTTAGGGGACAGGCAGCTAGCCGATAGTGAGGAGACGTTTGATGTATGTGACAAAAAATGTTTTGGCCCCCTAATCGCTTAGAGAACCTTTAACCCACACTCCCCCCTGTGAGGACCAGGATAAGACATATGTATTATTTTTCCTGAATTGATGTCGTATGATTTTTTAATGAAGCGATGTATTTTTTTCTTGCCTTATATAAGTGGATAATTCTGTGTGATGGTGTAAAGTTTAACTTGGAACATAACTGTAATCAATTGATCTAATCATTTATTCCCTCAGGGTTGAATAGAATCTTTGTTTACTTTTTTACTTAAAGGAATAGTTCACCAAATAAATCTGCCATTTGAAATGATGGCAGAATTTCAATTTTTGGTGAACTGACCATTTACAAACATTCTGCACCAGTCTCACTGCACATCTGCTCTGAAAACACAGCAAGGGAGAACAAACTCACTCATCTGAATGTGAATAAGGAATGGACCATGCAGTATCTATCTTTCTGTTTCCATGGGGGGTTTACCTCATCAATCTACATCAGAAAGACAAATGTTTTTGCTCCACATCTTTTGTCTTTAAAATTCAAAATTCAAAGCAAGTTTTTTTTTAATACGTTTTTTTAAGTTTCAAGTTAACAAATGAAACAGCTCATGAATGTCTTCACGAAAACCCCACACCACCCACAATTCCCTCTGCATCTACAATCCTCAATCATTAAAATGTTAAGCTATGAAAGCTAATATTTGAATTATGTACTCTATATGCTTTGTTACACAGGAAAAGTTACTAGACAGTGTGTTTGATTGAGTTAGCATATATCTAACTATCATAACTTCATGTCACAAGATTGTCAGAATCCATGTTCAAAACGTGTTTTGAAAAATCAAAACACGTAACAAGGGTTATCAAATGTGTCACAAGAAATTTTTTTTAATCAAAATTAACTCGCATGGTCCGGTTTGACTGCTAAGGGTCGAGTCATCTCATCTCGATTGTTCAATAATGCTTTCTGTTGAACGTGATATTGTTCTAAGCTTGTGTCATGGCAGAGATGCAACAGTGTGCTTGTCTTCAATAATAGGAAACATAAGTTGACTGCTAACTACTGTATGCTGA
This sequence comes from Pimephales promelas, assembly GCF_988280905.1. Taxonomy (NCBI): domain Eukaryota; kingdom Metazoa; phylum Chordata; class Actinopteri; order Cypriniformes; family Leuciscidae; genus Pimephales; species Pimephales promelas. The sequence continues at coordinate 15,623,245 of NC_142786.1, read as the reverse complement.
AACCATTGCATTTGTTTGCTGGTCAGTGATGCAAATGTCATTTTGATTTTGAAAAAAAATAAAAATAAAAAAATGAAGCTCTTTACAAGCTTACATGAGCTCTGAACCAAAGAAAAAAAAAAAGCAGATCAAAACCGACATGTACTAAAAATTTTACTGAGATGTTAGAGATTGGTTTTTATCTTTGGATTTTTGATTGAAAGGCAGTCAACAATCAAACACAAAGTTGGCCCAAATTTAACCTACGAAGGAACAGTCCTTTAACACTTACAAAACATTTTGGTTTCTCTAAAAAAACAAAAAGTAATTAAACAGTTCATAAGGATGAAATTCTCAACTTCTGTTTAAAACCTGTGAAACCAAGGAGTTAACATTAACAGTGCTTTAGTTTACCATTGCCTTTACCGTGAACCCGTCTGGCAAAACAATAAAAAATGTATTAATTTTAAAATGTTTGGAAGTACTTGGAAGGTCCATGTTAATGTATGCGTAAAGTGTGAGATAGAGGTTGTGGTTCATTTTGTTCAATTATTTCATACAATGTTAAATGTTGTGCTGTTGCAGTTGTCTAAATCATTGTTTTTGCATCCTTGGAGAACTTTTCTAAGCAGATCAACTTCTGGTTCTACATAACAAGAGCACTATTTAGCTTGTTTTTAAAATCGGCAGGATGAGTTGACATTTCTGTGGTAATAAACAGCATGTCCTGTCATTGTCTCTTATGGTCTCTCAAACATTTTGGAACATTTCAGTGGTACTACCATTGCTAAAGACTAACATATAATTTACATTTCATGTTTATTTCCAAGTCATCTCAAAAAGGTAAGTCATCTCTAATGCTGAACCATTAAAGGTGCTAAAGCACAGCAGTCTACATTTCTAAAAGCTGCTCAGGACAAATACAATTCAATGATAAAAAACAACATTGTCAATGTATATCATACCAATAATAATAATAATATAGCAATAACGATAAAAAGAGTAAAACAGCTACACAGTAGAAAGAATTCAACATCACAATTGAAGAAATAAAATGGAGAGTAAAATGTACAAAATTCTGCAGGACAGAAGACAGTGAACCTGTTCTTCAACAAGGATATTTCAGGACTGAGTGTGTGTGAGTGTGTTTTCTAGTCAAACATATCGTCATCGTCATCATCATTATCAGATTCTGCAAAATATTTGACTTCTTTCTTGGCTCGACCGGATCGATCTCTGCCTGAGTCCAGACGGCTGAAGCTGTTCATGCCTGCGTCATCCTCTTCTTCATCGTCAGACACTGCCTTCTTTGGTTTCTACATGCAAACACACATACACAACATAAGACACTGGATATTATAGTTACCCATGAGGAAGAATACAGAGTAAAAAAAAAAGTGAAGAACTGGACTTATCTGGACACTGAGTATAGCTTGAATGCAGTGCACAACATTATTTACCACTGTGGATCACAGTTCTAATGTTTATAAAATATAGTGGTTCTGCCATTATTTTGTAGCTATAACTGGAACAATTTTGAGCACCAGCCTGGATTTATAATCGCCAGACCATTGGCACCCCCTGCAGGCCAAAAAGTTCATTCACATATTCATGTTACACATTGTTGACTAGACGTTTTTAAACAATTACTTACAGTTTCTGAAACTATGACTCCTTTTCTCAAAAATCTACACACACACAAAAACACAATTCAAAAGTATTGTAACTTCTAAAAATTGTATTTTGGCATAGCAACCAATGTACACCAAACTAAACTATCTTGTGTCTTTTACTTGTTCAGTGTGCAGTGGAGAGGACAGGAGTTTGTTACACTCACATACAGTACATGTACCGGTCAATGTACTTTATACAGTATGTATGTAAAATTGTTGCTTATTGCCACTCTCTCCGGTGTTGGTGTGATGGTGATCTGCAGCGAGTTCACATTGCCAGCTGGTCTGTGCAGTGATCTGCCAGTGAATGTGTTTCTCCCTGCTCGCTTCTTCAACATCGCAGAGTTTTTTCTTCTCTCACAAAAGAGCTTGCACGTGGCACATCTTTTTAAAGACGGCTCGTCCATACATTTCTGGCCGCGGTCGACTCATTTCCGATTTTGATAGGCACATTCTCTACTGCGTGCTTGGGCTTGATCGCACTAGAGCAGCGTTTGTGGATGACTCCGTTCTCCCGACAGGAACGTGACCATCGCGTCATTACTGTCGAGACTCAATGATCTCGTTAGAGAGAGTCCCTCATCCACACCCCGATCTAACACTCTCCACGTGAGGTGCTACTTCGGCTGGTGGCCAGGGTGACCTGAGGGATGACTGACGCAACCCGCGAGTGTTCAGGGGATTCCCCGGGTCTATTTTCGGATGTCCCGCGGGTTTACCTTGACACTCCAGAATCGGATTTGTTGTCCATCGCAGCATCACAGGGCAGGCTAGAATCTTCAAGAAGTGAAGATAAGACAATGCTGCCACTTTTGGGTGTGCATATGGCATTAGTTGAGTCAGATCCTGAGATGATGGCCATGCTTTCCCGGGCCGCTTCGAGCATCAGACTAGAGTGGAACTTTCCACCCTGTCCTGAGCACTCGCCACTGGATGATTGGTTTTTGAGTGTGGCCGCTGACTCCTGTCGCTGACTTCTTTGCCATTGGCTCGCTTTATATTGAGCGAAGCTGATAGGCTTTCTAAGCGAAATCCCATTCGTGGTCATCCGACGGAACGTCTCCGTTCCCTACTCAGGGAACGAGGGTTACATCCGCAACCGAGACGTTTTTCACAATCTGTAATACAGTTTGTAGGATTATTAGTAGTGGATTTATCACTCACCCTGCTTGTGGCAGTCTTTCCAGTCTTCTTCACAGGGTTATAAACCTCCTCCTCTGAGCTCGACTGCTTCCTTTTCCTGCCTCGGCCTTTCCCACCCCCTTTTGGTGCTGCTGATGCTTTTTTAGTGCCCGTGTCTGAGTCAGAGTCCCAGACGGATGTATCAGGCTTCTTGGCTTTTACTGGAACTTTCTTCTGTTTAGGTGCCATTTCTGCAGGTTTCTTAACTGGAGTAACAGAACAAAATGATTTTAACAGACTGGAAACTGGCCATTCATTTCAACTTGTTAAGATCATAACTGGGCTAAACTGGTGAGCTACATGGCCACTAGTAAAGTGGCCCGTAATTCTCAATGCAGGTTTTTCCTGCATAAAGAATTAACGGGGCGGCCTCCTCCATCAAATTTCGCGCCACCTCCGGCTCGAAGCATTTTATAGTGATGTGTGGATCTAGGTTATATCCGTGGATAATCCACGGGTAGAGCAGGTCAAATAATAAAATGTAACTTTCCAAATAATTAGGGGTGAATCGGAATAGAGATAAATCACTAATGTGATTATAATAAATACACAAGTTTCTCATTTCACTGTAAGATGCAACAGATTTGAGTCACTCTTTTACTTTAATTTTAAACTGAATGTTTTTCTCTTCAGGGATTAAAGAATACATACCCAATTAAAGAATACATATGCCTAGAGCACCTCCTAGTGGTCATTAAATAAAACACAAAGTAAAAACCTGAGATATTGAGATATTGCTTAATTATAACTTAACAACTTTAACTAAAAATACACAAGCTTAACAGAAATTATTCTGATAAGAATGCTTTCCAACAATGATGTAACGAAACATAGGCTTTAAAATTAAATCGTCTTTGTTTAGGCTAATTACCACAATTTCCAATAGGAAAATTCAACTGCAGCAGCCACCGTTCAACCTGAAGAGGGCAGCACTCAGATTTTTTTACACCATATATTGTAGAATTAAAACAGTTTAAAGGGTAACTAAACCCCTGGTCAGAGCCTGACTCCACTCACTGGCAATATTTGAAAATACTGAAAAAATGGGCAGACCCCAGCGGAGAAAGATCGGACGAATCAAGGGCGGGGCTGAGTGGGGGTGTGCACATGAGACCAGTGACATGCGGTGATGTCTTAAAGAGGCTAGGCACTGAAAGCCATATAACCTGATTTATTGTTTAGGCTAATAATACATAATAACAGTAAACGTTACGCACAAGCGTAGCATTATAACAAGAAATCTACAAATCAGGATGTATATCGTGACGTGTACTCTCACAGTTTCTCTCTCTTCTCTCTCTCTCTCTCTCTCTCTCTCTCTCTCTCTCTCTCTCTCTCTCTCGCACACACATATACATGCACGCACACACACAAGAGAGGCACAGGCACACACGGGTAGTTAATGTCCACTCCAGCATCAGAATACAACCATTCTTAATCCTTAATTTTTGCACAGCGGCCAATTATGTCTGTCAGCAAAAGTAAAATCACACACCGCTCAATTGAATATGAAGGCAAATGGCTTGCATTTATTCAACCACATTGATCAATTCAATATTAAGCCCAAAATACTTTTTGACTCACCAATTGGTAGATTATTTGTGCATAAAATTCATCCACCGCTCTTTCCTCATAAAGAGTCGATCACAACTTTGTAAAACTCGTCTTTACGGTCCTTCAGTTGCTGCACTAGTCCATCTAAGGCTGGCGTAAACCTCCCTCTTGCTATTAAGTCAGATTTTGAATTAAAATCGAGCTTGGAAAATTTTCTTAACTTTGTGATCACGGCCGGTGCTGTCATTTTGACTTTGAATTTGGCGGGGATTAGGCAAGTAGGCTTGCTATGATGTAATGACATTAGCTGCGCAAACATCTCGGGATTTTAATTGGTCCATGTCTGATGTGTAACGTAGATGGTTACGGGCATAGCATATTTACACCCAAAGGCACAGCAGAGTTGTGCTTTTTGCCGTATATGTTAAAGAATACAGGATCAAAGTGCGCATGCGCAACATGAGTTTTTCGCTTGTCGTCTGCAATGAATGGACTGTAAAAGCACTGTTTATTCTACCATTTGTTTTTATCTGATTATGTGTAACTGCTATATTTGTCATCGTAACGTCTAAACAATTGGAATAACACCCATATTGCATATATAAATCAAAAGAATAAACAGTAAAAATACAAATAGAAGTTTATTATTTAACAAACATTTTTTTATTTTTTTTTATTTTGGCAGGGTAGGCAGTGCCTAGTTTGCCTACCTAGACCGCACCTCACTGCATGAGACCTGGATAAAATGGAGAGTGACTAGAGTGACGCAAGTAGCTTTCAGGGGAGCGGTCATTTGAAGTCGAGGACTTTTCTCCCCCACCTTCACCTGAAGTGGAGGAGGGTGAATTGTCTGTGGACACAAGGCCATATCAATTCGAACCGCTGGCTCAAACTGCGGTCTTAACTCCCGCATTGCGATCGGCATCTGATGAGTTTTGTCAAGTTGATGTCAATAGCGCGCGCTCTCTGTAGGCATATATTCATAATGATATTTTGCCCATATGTGAAAAAAAATCCAACAAAACGCGCCGGCGATTTTGTCGACCCCAGAGGATTAACCTTAGCCTAACCATAAATTGTGATTAAAATATACATGATCACTCACATCAAGACGCTGCTGCGGTGGTAATCATCTAAATGTTATGCTAAATAGATGCTACAATACTCTATCCTGATCGTTTTCAATATTCATAATTCCAACTGTTGACTCGCAGTGGTTTTGATGAAACAATGTTTTTTAAACTGCAGAGGGCGTGGTGAGCTGGAATCTGCTTATGTCAGCTCTCCCCGCTTACGTCACAAAGAACCGCAAACATCCAATAGGAAATTTCAACTGCAGTAGCCACCATTCAAACTGAAGAGGGCAACACTAAGAAGTTTTTACACCATATATTGTAGAATTAAAATACTTTATACCCAAATGTCAAAAAAGTTACTCGAATCAATGATCGGCACTTAAGCCTAATTCTTACAGATCATTAACTAATAAAACCCAAATGTCAAAAAAATGACTTGAATCAATGAATTAATATAGCCCCAGTAATACAGATCATGAACTAAAAAAAAGTTGTTTTATGGTTTAGTTACCCTTTAAGGAAATTTTATTTTAAATAAATGTTCATTTAAAAGCAGCCTACTTAAGTGTAACCACCATAATGCTTATAATAATCATAATGCTTAACCCTTAGAATTTAATTAATTGTAATGTGATGATCAGGTGCAGATATTCAAATCAGATAATATCATAGGTTCAGGCGGTTGAATTATTTATTTTTAACAGGTGACATTAGAGCTGATCTGCACATCTCTAGTGCAAGAGCCCAAGAGCCCCCTTTAAAGTTCAGGAACAAGTCAATGCACAGACTTTTTCTTTGTTCAATTTGCACACTGAACATGAGTTGGAGCTCTTAACTTTAAACTCTCAAAACGCACAAGATTAATTAATTCTTTTTTTAAATATACATATATTAAAAAAATGTAGGGGGTTGTATGCCTCCGGACACCTCTAGTCGGACCGAGGTCATGCCCACCCCAGTCTTACAACTTCCTTTGGGAAACACTGTATATGATAGAGTTCTCAAAATAAAAATCCAATGATCTTATTATTAAAATACCTAAAATACGTGCTTGTACAAATCAGTTTCTTCAGCCATGATCAGGTTTTTTTCTGTCTCAAAACAAGGTGGAGGTGGTAAAATTCTGTACAATATCTTTCTAGTCCATTACATTTATACTGGTAATTTAAAGAGTGCAACAGGATGTTCAATAAAAAGCATGACCAGTTCTTCACCATCAGGATTTGATCAGTATATAACATACATTATTGTAATTTGTTGAAATACTAGGGCAATTTTTTTTTTGTAATAAGTCGTCAAGTCACCTTCATTTATAAAGCGCTTTTAACAGTATGGATTGTTTCAAAGCAGCTTTACAACCATAATGGAAAATATAGCTGCGAGCAGCGATGGCGGGCCCAAGCGGGTGGCACTGCAACCCCGGTTTCTTTAGTTACCTGAAGGCACCGGGGTGGCGGTGCCGAAGGCTTTGGCCCTTTCATGATTAAATGTTAAAACGGCTTGCCATACTCTGTCATTTCGACTAGTCACAATTATGTTACATATATCTTAAATGATAATACAAACTATCCAAAATGTAATGTAGACAGACAAAATGTAGACAAAATGTAGACAGAAAGACGTTGTTGATATCTACAATGTTAATTCCGGATAGGCAAACTTCGAATTTAGATCAGAGCTGTAGGAGGAGTATTTCAAATTCCATTGCATGCGTTTTACAAACAACCCTCAATAGCCGACTTCTTGTTGGCTGGGGTAAAAAGTAAGAGTGTGAAGTATATATGAAACTTTGAGATCAACATGTGTACCAAGTTTCATATTATTACATGCAGGCGTGTTTGATTTATGGACCAAGTTTTCGGACCCCGTTCCAGGGGGCGCTGTCTAGCCCCCCTGCCACGCCCAGGTACCATCCTCAGCCCGGGCCTGATGGCTGTGGGATCTGACCTGTGTGCAAAGTTTCAAGAGTTTTCAAACCCGTTAAGGGCCCCAAAAACCGCTAAGAGTCTCAAAATCATCAAAAAAAAAGAATTTTAAAGTTTGATACGTTGCCACGGCAACAGTAGCAAAGATATCAAGAATCCATTCACAGGTCTTCATCTTCCGTGTATTTACATTATAAAGATGAAGTTTGAAGCAAATCAAGTAAAAATAAGAGGGTGATTTCAAAGCATTTTGAAAGTGACACACTTCCTGCTGCCAGTTGGTGGCGCTATAACTTTGACTCACAATAGTCACATCCATGTGATCGTCCTCTTACAGCGAACACATTGATGAAGTTTCATCAAGATCAGTTAATGTATGCTGAAGTTATAACACACTTCCTGTTTCACGTTTCTCCCCATAATTTCGTTTCCTCGCCACGGCCAAACTGTTCGAGATATCAAAAATCCCCTCGCAAACTTTCATCCTCAATGTCTTGACTTCATGCTGACCGAGTTTAATCGAATTTGGATCAGAGCTCTAGGAGGAGTATTTCAAATTCCATTGCATGCGTTTAACAAACAACCCTCAATAGCCGACTTCTTGTTGGCTGGGGTAAAAAGTAAGAGTGTGAAGTATATATGAAACGATGAGATCAACATGTTTACCGAGTTTCATATTATTACATGCAAGCATGTTTGATTTATGGACCAAGTTTTTGGACCCCGTTCCAGGGGGCGCTGTCTAGCCCCTCTGCCACACCCAGGTATCCCCTCGCAAACTTTCATCCTCAATGCCTTGACTTCATGCTGACCGAGTTTCGTCCCGTGTGTTTGAATTCTCTAGGAGGAGTATTTCAAATTCTATTGCGTGTGTTTTATGAACAAACCTAAATAGCCGACTTCCTGTTGGGCTGGGGTAAAAAGTAAAAGTGCGAAGTATATATGAAACGATGAGATGTATCGATATGTATGTGTGTACCGAGTTTCATATTATTACATGCAAGCGTGTTTGATTTATGGACCAAGTTTTCAGACCCCATTCAAGGGGGCGCTGTCGAGCCCCCCTGCCACGCCCGGGTACCATCTTCAGCCCGGCTCTGATGGCCGCGGGTTCTGACCCGTGTGCAAAGTTTCAAGAGTTTTCGAGCATGTTAAGGGCCCCAAAAGTGCCCAAATAGTCGTAAGAAAAATAATAATAATAATAGAAAAGAATAACCCTAAGGAAAACAATAGGGCCTTCGCCCTTTCAGAGCTTGGGCCCTAATTACCGTAACCGTAATTTAGGCTTTACAACAGCATTAGGATAAAGTTATTGTCCAGCTAAAGTTAATTTTGTTTGATTCACTTCCGTTGCGAAGATCATTAGTTATTAACCCCCTGAGCCCGACGGCGTCGTCGACAATGCCACACGTCACCTCCGATAAATGTTTACATAACTCGATGACAGATTTATCGATTTTCTTACCGTTTTTTCCAGCAGAAAGCTAACGAGCTAGCCATCACGGGGGTATCTTTCGGGTCTTTCTAGCCTTTACAGAAGGTTTTCTATCCAGCCTGGAACTTGTGCTTCCTTTCAGAGGTTTTCAGCAATAAATCCAAACGCTTTATGTCAAACTTTGATAATCTTGAAGCCCATAATTCATAAATATTCGGTCATTTTTGCCGCTAGCTTGATGCTAGCGGACATCCTGGATATCACGTGATGTTTTCACGTGATGGTTTTTGACCAATTACAGGCTGATCCGTTGTAAACATTGGTGTGCGTCATTACGCATGAACCAAGCGCTGATATAGTGTAGAGAGATAGAGAGACTCACGGAGACGCGCGATTCACAGAGAAACACAGCGAAATGGACGTAAATAAAGCGCTGGTCTATTTTGGTGCATTGCAGGATGATGGATTTTCAGGAGAACAGAGCTTTTTGACAGATGAGGAACTAGATTACCAGGATAGACCCAGCTGAAGTGCCATTTATTTATTTACTGTAAAAAAGTATTATAGTAGTATAAATGTATTATAAAAGAATAAAAAGAACATAATAAATAAAAGAATAAATAAAATAGAAATGCAAAACCTGTGATGTGGCCCTCTGTGTGATTGCTGATAGGAACTGTTTTGAGGCTTGGCACCAGTGAATTTCATGAGGCCCCAAACGCCTGGACTTCTTTTGGAAAAATGTCAATATTTTTTGTTCTGTACAAGTTATAATGTTTATTCCTGTGCTCCAGGACTCCAAAGACATGAACAAACTATTTTCCAGAGGAAAATTGCTTAGCTTTTATTTATTTGTGTGTGATTTCAATAAATAATTGAGTGATTCCATTTCCGATTTATTTTTTCATTTGTCTTTATGGTCCCATAACTTATTTTACATTCAGGTGACATCAATGTAACACAAATATGCTGAAAGTTCAATTTGTCCTGAAAAAAAAGAGGTGTGTCAATTGTCTGTGCACCAAAGGGTTGATATTTTACAAGCTTTTTTAGTAAATGACACCAGACGGAAAATTTATTGTAAAAATACCCTTAGGTCTCAGAGGGTTAACTTAGGGGCCGCAAACAATACACCGTTCTAAAATCTTAACGCACTCCGGCCGCCATCCGCACAAAACAGTGCCTGGTGTCTCGAGAATGCACTCCCTTAAATAGGTTCGAACGTGCAAACGATTATCCATTATCTCTGCGCAAACCTCAAAAACGCAAACCCACAAAAACGCAGACGGCGCACACAGACGGAGAATAACGTGCACTCATATATTCACAATAAGAGGAAGAACAAACAAAGAAATTAAAAGGGTCAGTTTCAAGTTCATTTTGGCATTTAAACATCACAGGTTGGTTGCCTGGTCAGTAGGGCTGTCAATCTTCCTCTATAATACTATTCAAATTCCATTCCATATTTTATGTAATATTCGAATAATATTCGAAAATTAAATGCTCAAGTTCATCCTATTATTAATATTTACGACATTACACAGTCTTATGGATCGCCAATGCCACTATAGCCTGTGGTTGTTTTTACGCATTCTGTCCACTAGAGGGAATCTAACATTACTAATAATAAACATTTAGATCGCGTCCATAAACCAGCTATACAGCGTGGTAACCTCGAAAATCCACCAGTATTCTAATAATAACTTAGCTCACCTTATTAGATAGGCTCCTTACATGCTGGCTAATAACATTTTTTAAAGCTGGTTCTCAGACATCGACAGCGCTGTGTTGGACTGATTTGTGCAGCGGTGTTCCAAAGGGCAACATGACATCATGACTTTTGCGTCAACATACACGGCACTTTCAATTCAAGTGGCGTGTTATCTATATGTATTTTTGAGCCATTTCAGGAGATCAGTCTGCAAAGGGAGAGAGTTTGCGCAGGACTAGCTAGCTTTCGCGCGGCACTCGCAAGGTCTCTCTTTCGCTCTCTCCCTCTCTGCCATGCACATTGCACGCGGTATGTTATGCGCGCAGTATGTTCTATCTCGCTCTAGATTCCAAGAGATTTTAACTAATTTGCAGGCATCAGGGAGACGCTATCCACATGCGGGAGACTACCGGAACTGCCGGAAGGCTTAGGATGTCTAGCCGTTTCTCAATACCAAGTACGCAGACTTCGGACTTGCGTCCTTGGTAGTTCAGACTTGCAAGTTCGACTCCGGAGAACGAACTCCCGAGGATGCGAGGACGCAAGTCCGGTTCTTCTGCAAATGGAACAGTGCATACTTGATCGCGTCACTCCCCAGATAGCAAACTGACATTGAATCAACGTGGAAACATGACATCGAAACAACGTCGATCTGACATTGTTTTGCTCATCGAATTAACTTTGAACCACTGTCAGACGCTTCATTCTTTCAAAACTAACGGAAAATCAACTTGAAATCAACGTTGTTTCAACGTTATGAAAGCAAACCAATTTTCGATTTTCATTTAGCTTTGAAGAATGCCGCGTCTGACGTTGGTTAAACGTTAATTCGATGAGCAAAATCAACGTTGTTTCAATGTCATGAGAGACGTCGTTTCCACGTTGATTCAATGTCAGTTTGCTGTCTGGGTCAGCACGCTCTTACGGTGGCCGAGAGGTGCAAAAAAAATCACAATTATAAAAACAAAAAAACAAGTCAGAAAACACAACAAAAATTCAGAAAACAAAATAACAATTCAGAAAACACAACAACAAATCTGAAAACAAATTAACAAATCAGAAAAAACAAAAACAAATCTGAAAACAAATTAACAAGTCAGAAAACACAACGACAAGTCAGACAAAACGGAAAAGGTAGGCATATGTGGCGAATGGAATACTGATCGCTGATTGGACGAGACATCTGTCAATCAAGACATACAGGCAGAAGAAAGATCGATTCGCGTGTGCATGTTTAAATATTAGCTGTATCGTCTAGGGCTATTCAGTGGCGGCCCGCGGACCAAGTGCGACCCGCCAATCATCTCCATGCGGCCCGAGAGCACTCCAACCTTCCCCTCCTATTTTCTGGTGGTGCGGCTAAATTTGGTTTGATATGCGCGTGGCCGCAGTGGCGCGTGCAGCTGGATGACTATAGGCTACGCACTGTGTGTGTACCACGAGCGCTCCGACTGACCTGAGAAAAACGTTTTCAGTCGAATTTCAGTCCAAACGAATATTTCAGCAGTTATTATGTGTGTCCCGTATTTCTGTCGACTGAACCAGCGATATTAATCATTCGTTGGTTCGATTCCTATCTCCTTTTCACGAATTGGCCAAACGCGCGTGCAAAACAGTCGGAAACGATTCGGATTCGTTCGGACCATTCTGTTACTGAATCATCTGAAGCGGTTTCTCGTCAGTAAGAACAAATAGAGAACAAAATAGCGCTGGTTTCAGTTGTTTCACTAGTTTACTTTGAACTAGGCAGAGCGGTCCAGTGGATAACGGAACGCAAGCTTAAAGGAGTTGCGTTTACTTCCGGTCCCGGACACTATTATAAACAGCGTTGCGACATCCATTGAGAAGCGTTTCAATCGGACACTCCTCTCTCTTAAGCCGCCTTTCCACTGCACACGGCATTCGCATACGATTGTCGTATTTCGCCTCCTGGTGTCAGTTGCACGGAACTTTGAAATTGGTCGTGAAGCAACCGTTACCCTCGGATATTCACAATGGTAAAATTAATGATTTTAATGAATGTAATGCATGCATAAATATCTACACATAACAAATGACCCTCAATACATCTCAAATAAAAACATAGTACATTTTATAGAGCTAATTAATATATTGATTTAATAATTATGAAATATTTTTTTATATTTATTTATATTTTGCTATAGTCAATTATAACCAATATTTTACAGAAAGAGTGTTTACAGAAAAACATTAAAGAGTTAAAATATTTGTAATTCTAGCCTCGCATAGTTTTTATTAGAATACATCACTTCCGGTTGGCCGGTCGCATACGGTCTAGCCGCAGAAGTTCAGATATTTCAACGGATCCAAAGCTCAAATCGGATCCGAATTTTCCACACACGCATATGATCAGAACTCCCCTTAGCTCCCGTACGACTCTCCATTGGAAATGAATGACTTCCGGTCCGACGGCGGTCGTTTGTCGTGCGCAGTGGAAAGGCGGCTTTACAAACCACACATCACTCAATGATTTTAACTAGTTTTAAATCGGATGAAACAGCCTTAACATTCCCAACACTACTGATGAGGTAAATAGCAGAAACATGAACAAAGTTAGAATACTATAAATGCCCTAATCACCACCCTTACAAACATTTACCATGAATGTAATAATTTACCATGGTTTGGGCAGAAATGTGGAATATTTATATTGAATACCATGTTATAGTCATTAATATAGTATAATTCATTGTGTATTGTTTACCTGTTCAGGCATTTTTTTATACAGTGGTAGTGAGCCACAAGTCTCACTGTCAGGATATTTTAATTTAAGCCTATAATAATTATTAATAAAATAATTCTTACCAATAGCTATGATATTCTATAATTCAATATATTTGTATATAGCTGTAAAAAAGTTATTTATTATGGTCTGCACACTGTTGGTTACCACATTTCCTAGTAAATGCAAAACCTTTTTTTTTTTGTTTACTTTAGGTTAATTATTGATACTGTTATGTGTCAATAAATAAGCCAAACCCACCGGCCCAGCTCAACTTTTCGATTTAATAATGCGGCTGAAGACTAAAATTTCATCTTTTAATATTATTTCATTATTAAATATTATGTATCTGTATTATTATTCTTTATTAGTTTTCATAATCAATGTATTATTTTATGGAGTTTCAAAAGCATGAGTTTGAATGCATGAGAGGAACATATGTCAGGGGAAAGCTATATATTGCTTAGAGAGGTATGTGTGCCATGTAACATGTTCACTCAGCATAAATGTTTCCACTGATGCAAGTGTATCACAGATGTAGACAACAAGGAAAGTCGCGTACGTATGACATATACGTTCTAAGTTGAGAAGCTCAACGCAACATGTTTGTTACCTTACAAGGAAGCTGTAAGACTGTGTGATGTATAAAAGCTCAATGTCATTGTATCGCCCTCAGAGAAACATTTAGGCATGACCGGGTGAGAGGGTAGAGAAACATGTAGGCATGACCGGGTGAGAGGGTAGAGAAACATGGAGAAACGCATAGACCTGGCATGAACACAACATCTTGAAGTTTCTCTCCTGACATATATATAATATATAATAAAACTTTCTTGGCAAGATAACTGGTGCCCGGTCCCGTAAATTGAATAATAACGGGGAAACACAAGATGCTTTAATTCCAAGTCTACAGCGGCCCTCGATGAAGCTAATTGAATAGCCCTCTACGATATTTTTTTTAATTATGTGCGAGGCTGCGAGCTGACATTATCGAGTCCCTCACTTTGCAAAAAACAAACATGAACACTATTGGAATGCAGTTATAATGCCCTAAAAATTCCAAATATAGGGGCAATGCCCCTGCATGAGCTTTTGCTTTTCTACATGTGGTTTTATACAGATCAATAAACAAGAAGTTAAAATTGTGAATTACAATTTGACGCTCCAGGGAGACTCGAACTCAGGTCGTTCGCGTCAAAAGCTAAATCAGCTGTTCTTCCAACACGCCACTCTCCCACTTTACCAGCTCGAGTTATCGAGTCGGGAAGATTTTAATTTGAAATGTTTTGTTCTCCATAGTATCACTAAATTAGCCGGCTAAATAGACAGCTCTAATAATATTTACACATGCATATGCGAATCAATCTGTCTTCTGTCGCAGGCGCAGTCTGCTGTACTTTCTGTATGTCTTGATTGACAGATGTCTTGTCCAATCAGCGATCAGTATTCCATTCGCCACATATACCTACCTTTTCCGTTTTGTCTGACTTGTCGTTGTGTTTTTTGACTTGTTAATTTGTTTTCAGATTTGTCGTTGTGTTTTCTGACTTGTTAATTTGTTTTCAGATTTGTTGTTGTGTTTTCTGAATTGTTATTTTGTTTTCTGAATTGTCGTTGTGTTTTCTGACTTGTTTTTTTGTTTTTATAAGATTTGTTTTGCACCTCTCGGCCACCGTACGCTCTACTCTATATTTTAGGCAACAATAAAACGAAATTTGCTACAACTGTTATAAAACATGTTATAAAACACCCCTCTGACTCTTTTCATTAACAAAAAACAACATAGCCTATTAGCCTAATGGCCATGTGCTTCAGGCAACGCGATTCTCTTCACTGCATATATTTATAACAAAATGAACATGATCTTTTTGTTTTCATTTTAAAAATATGAAACATTGATTTTTATTGACATTTATCAAACAGAGACAGGGTTATGTCATTTTATTGTTCATATAGTGAAGATAATATAAAAAAAAATGTTGTTGAAGTTAAATAGCCATGAAACCTCAAAAACGTTTTTTTTTTTTTTTTTGCGCCATGGAACAAACTACAGTTTAATGAGACCAAATATAGACTTATACACAAGACGAATTATACGTCAAGGTTTATCCACTAGACTAGAGAGATCAGAGCCGGCGGCAAACGTCAGAAGCACTAGCCGAGGATAAGCTGTTCCAGCCGGGGTTGATCTCGCTGAGTGTCCGCTAAAGGCTTGGATGTCAGAACTCCGAAAACGTCAGATGCATTTTTCAGATAGGCGCTATCTTTATAAATAAACTACAGATTTGAGATTTAAACAACCACATTCTCGCCTGAAACACTCTTAAAATTACATTTCAAATTACAAATGTAAATTACAAATTACATTTCAATAACAGTAGTATTTTGATATTTCGCGGATTTTCTATTCTCCTATTGACGCTTAGCTGGTTGGTGCGAGGTGCATTCTGGGTTACCTGGCTATCTCAAGTCCACACAAGTCACCTCTCGATGCATCCTCGGTAAATGGGGCGGATCAAGAACACATCCGGGGATTTGAAGTGGACTTGGCTAGATGTGAACTTTGAATTGGAACAGTACTTCGGCAGCGACTGATGACGTTTCACAAGTCCACAAGAACACAAGTACAGACAAGTACGCATATTGAGAAACGGCTTCTGTATGGGAAACCCCGATCATAGCCTACAGCTTGGATAACGTGCACAATTGATTCAAAAACTTTATTGTTCATTAGACGGAACAAAAGCATTTCATTTTCACATGCGTGTAAGCCGCGAGAAAGACGATATTGCATATATATATTTTTTTAAATATATATAAATATATATATATATATTAAATATATATAAAAGCAATATTTGAATAGTAACTTCAGCATTCGAATAGTATTGATTTTTTAAATATTCGAATTATATTCGAATTTCGGAATTCGTTCCAATAGCCCTACTGGTCAGGTTGGTCAGGTACCTTTTTTAGGTGGAGGTTTCTCAAAAACAGAACTGTTGGAAATTGATGAGAACACTGGACCCCTGTCATCATCACTGTCTGACTTCCCATCTGAAGAATAAATAAACATTATTAACACATGTTCATTATTAACACGATAAACCACCAATAAACACACACATACCGTCATCACTGCTCTTGTCAGCATACTCCGTTTTAGATGACAATACAGGCACTGGGTCCCTTTTCTTCGCTGGGGAAGTAGGCCTGAAAATAATTTAATTAAAATATACAAAGGGTTGGAATCCATATTTGATTGTTACTTTGAGAATAATAATAAAAGTATACTACATTATTTTATTAAATGGGTGGACCTCACAAAAAGTTGGCATTATTTTCAGATTCTTGTTAGGTTATTGTAAAACTTAAACTGCTTGTGACAGGCTTTGTGAGATTCATTCCAAATGTGAATATATAGACAGAACTTACAAAGTAAATGTTGTTTTTGGAGGAAAAATGTCTCCATCATCTTCTTCATCATCATTTTGCCGCTCTGTGTTTTTATAGGAGAGAACTGGTGATGCTGAACCATCATTCTCCTGTTCCTCGTCACCACCCTCCTCTTCCTCAGAGAAGTCAAATGTGTACTTGGCCTTCACAGCTGTGAAACAACACAATAGAACATTTCAGGCTGTCTAAAATGTCATGTTTTCATGAGTCAATTAAACACAGTATAAATACGTTACTTTTGTTGGAAATTCAAATAATTAAAAATGTTTTTGTTACCACTTCTGCAGCATTTTTGTCAATTATTTCTTCCATAGATTTAAATGTTTTTGTTTTTTTTGTTTTTTTACCAGACTCACGTGTAAATAACACCGCATTTATGATCACGATCACAACCACTCAGGCCTGGTTTAAATGATTAAAACAATTTAAAAAAGGTATTAATGGAAGCACACACACCTGAGGCTCTCCTGGATGTGGTGTCCCTGGGAATAACAGGTTCACTTTCATCCAGCTCATTTTCGGAACGATCATCATCACATTCATCATCTGACCATGGATTCCTTTTTTTAACTTTCTTAGCTGGACCTTTAGCACCTGATGGCTTCCTTTGTTTCGGAGCACCTGAAGATAAGAAATATATAAATTAAAATAAAAACGCTTTTGAAAGTAAACTGAAGTTAAGTACAGTGCCAATAATTATTCTGCCAATACGTTACTTTTGTTGGAGATTCAAATTAAAAATGTTTTTGTTACCACCTCTGCAGCATTTTTGTCAATTATTTCTTCCATAGATTTAAATGTTTTTTTTTTTTTTTACCAGACTCAAATGTAAATAACACCGCATTTACGATCACGATCACAACCACTCAGGGCTGGTTTAAATGATTAAAACAATTTAAAAAAGGTATTAATGGAAGCACACACACCTGAGGCTCTCCTGGATGTGGTGTCCCTGGGAATAACAGGTTCACTTTCATCCAGCTCATTTTCGGAACGATCATCACATTCATCATCTGACAATGGATTCCTTTTTTTAACTTTCTTAGCTGGACCTTTAGCACCTAATGGCTTCCTTTGTTTCGGAGCACCTGAAGATAAGAAATATATATATATATATATATATATATATAAATTAAAATAAAAATGCTTTTGAAAGTAAACTGAAGTTAAGTACAGTGCCAATAATTATTGTTACCAGGTTCTTTCTTCTCTCGCTTGACCCGCGGAGCTTTGGGTTTGGCTCCTGGGATGGGAAGGCCGGATGGAGAAATGAGGGAATTCTCTCCTCCATTGGAGCCCAGCACGCTGTCCTCATCAAACTCCACCTTGAAGGCTTGAAGATCTACCTCACTCTGACACCAACACAGACATCATTATACATAAACACACAATGTCAGGCTTGACATTTATTAGTGATGCTTCAGCCTATCTAGGTATAATTGATGGCTCTAGACCAGGATAGGGTAACATCATGGCTGGAGGGCCACTGTCGGATTACTAGAAAGACGGATTACTAGAATGCTACAGGCAGGTCAAGTCAAGTCAAGTCAGATTTATTTATATAGCGCTTTTTACAATACAGATTGTATCAAAGCAGCTTCACAGTGATAACATGAAAATAATACAACACAGATCAATAAAACTGTTCAATATTAAATGTCCCCAACTAAGCAAGCCAAAAGCCAAGGCAACAGTGGCAAGGAACCAAAACTCCAACAGGTGATTGAATGGAGAAAAAAACCTTGGGAGAACCCAGGCTCAGTCGGGGGCCAGTTCTCCTCTGGCCAACGAAGGAACAGTGATTACAAAACAAATTGGATCGAAACATTAAAGGAACACTCCGACTTTTTGGGACTTTAGCCTATTCACCTTACCCCCCAGAGTTAGATAAGTCCATACATACCTTTTTCATCTCCGTGCGTGCTATAAGTCTGTTTGACGCACCCACCGCTAGCCTAGCTTAGCACAAAGTCTGGATGTGAATGGTTGCACTTTCATAGTAATCCAAATGAGTGACAAAATAACGCAATTGTTTTCCTATTTACATGTTGTGATTTGTATAGTCACAGAATGTACAAATAACAAAGTCAAATGAGACACAGATATCTTTTAACCGTATAAAACCTGGGAACTATTCTCTGAAGGTGAAGCACTGCTACTTTGACGGAGTAATAACCGCATCACCGGAGACACGCTGTGGTGAGGAGCGGAGAGTTCGCTCAGTGTTTGGGTAACAGAGTCAGCAATTTATAAATAGTAAAAGCGTAGTTTACAGTCATGGGTTTTCGCTCTATTGTAAATAGCTGCGACAGTAAACAGGGGAGGTAATACCATGTTTCACAGAATTCCAACTAAAAACGCTGACTGGATGAAGAAATGGCTAACTTAACTCTGGATATTTATCCAAACACACCTAAATAGATTATCAAGGGACATTATGTTTGCTCGGTACATTTCAATGGACGACTATTTTGAAAAAATGGAATTTGCCACACGGACCATAATGTGCTGAAGGATACGGCCATCCCATCTATAGCACAGACAGGACAAGTGGATCACCTGCGGCTGAGGTAAGTGTTCCGTTATGTTTTTAGATGACCTACTGTAACAGTGCCATTAGCCAGAGCTAATGTAACGTTAGTGACACTATTATATGATTAGGGTATGAATATGTTTTTATCTTGATGCGGTGCGGACGCGCTTGGAAAAAAACGAGCGCGTTCACCGCGTTGAACTTGCACCCTGCGCGCGACGCCCCTAGTAGCCTAAATTTGAAATAACCATGGAAATAACGAACTTGAGCGTGCAAAAGGGTACGATAGGCTGTGAGTTCATTGTGCAAAAACAATTTGTGCTATTACTTTCCCCTTATTCTATCCTATAGTAATGCAATTTTACTGTACATTATATACTGTTGAATACATTTGGTTCAGCTAATAAATTGCATTTAAAATATATTGATTCCTGTAATAATAATTATTTATTCATGTGATATTTATAAATCTGGGTGCGTTTTTGGTTGGAAATCAATGAAACATGGTAGTGTATTACCTGGTCTCCCCTGTTTATTGTCACAGCTCATACAATAAAGCAAACATTCGTGATAAACTATGCTTTTCTATCTAACGTTAGTAATTGCTGACTCTTTATTCCAACACTGAGCGAACTCTCTGCTCCTCGTCACGGTGCGTCTCAGGTGATTGTTATCACTCTGCCCAAGTAGCAGTGCTTCGCCTTCAGAAAATATAGTATTTATACGGTTAAAAGATGTCTGTGTCTCATATGGCCTTCTTATTTGTACAGTCTGTGACTATACAAACCACAACATGTAAATAGGAAAACGTTTGCGTTATTTTGTCACTCATTTGGATTAGTATGAAAGCTGCAACCATTCACATCCAGTCTTTGTGCTAAGCTAGGCTAGCGGTGGGTGCGTCAAACAGACTTATAGCACGCACGGAGATGAAAAAGGTATGTATGGACTTATCTAACTCTGGGGGGTAAGGTGAATAGGCTAAAGTCCCAAAAAGTCGGAGTGTTCCTTTAAGAGAATTTGTCCATTTCCATCTGTTTGGAAAGGTGAGTTTTTATCAGGTTTGGAGCTAAACACTGCAGGGACATAGGCTCTCCAGGACCCAAGTTGCCCACCCCTGCTCTAGACAATTACATAAACTAATAATCACAATATTAACATTGTATTTTCACAAATAAGTGCAGTTACTAATAATATTACATAATATTTCTAGTTGAAAAAGATATTTGACTGTAAAGCACTGAGTTTGAGATGGGATGCAGACATAAATTTACTTACATAAAGAACAATAACATCTCTAAGTGTAAAAAAACAACAACACTCTTTTATATAGGTGAAAAAATGCAAAGGTTCTGAAACGAGGACAAGTTAGACCAGCGGTTGGAAACCTAAATGGCTCGCAAACCACCTCAGGCTCATGGCATCATGTGGCAAACCACTTGCATTTCTGTGGTAACCTAAAGCTCCTGAACTCAGATTCAAGCACCTACATAATTTGTTTGTGGTAGTTTGTGGTGAAAAGAAAATGTTTTTGAAACAGCTAAAATTGAAAAGTATATTAAAAAGTGATTGGATTTAGAGAGACATTTTATGTCGTATAAATGTGTTGTATGATACATATACATATGTCCGTATGATATGCGTGCAGCTTTCAGTGGGCAGGACTGTTTGAAGTTAGCTATGGACCTAAGTTACTATTATTGAAAAATATATATTTTTCTTGTATAATATTATGGTGACCCACAAATAAGAGACATTCACTAAGGAGCTATACCTTTAAGGGAAGAGAATATACGAGTTCCGGTTAACGTTGTGTTGTTGTGTCGATCTCACTGCTGTTCAGTTCTGATATATTCAAGTGGAGAGTAAAGCTGACTCAACGCATCTCCATCTCTTGTCTCCTCATTTATTGCACTCCATAATATTATATTATTTTTTGGTGTGGCTCTTTTAGGAAAATGCATTAGCCAAAAATAAACATAAAAAAATGTCTCTTTGGTCAAAAAAGGTTCCCAATACCTGGGTTAGACTCTACAGCCCTTGATTCTACTTTGTACTTGCTCGTTAAAATTTACCATTGTTCTTCCACAATATCATATATTTGTATGATGATGGTAACCACATGTAAAATCATGCATGGCTCCTCACTATCACAGTAAAAAATAACTATACAGTTTCAATAAATATAAATGCAAAAACTGAAATAGCCTCGTAATAAAAAAATCGCTGTTCATTAAAATGTTGAATTTTTGGGTGAACTAATGCTTTAATAAAGAAATTAATGATTAATGGTTAATGATTCTCCAGCTCCTGTAATATATTTAATACATGACATATTAATGTTCAAAGTAAATATATCACATTTCAGCTTCCCACAGACACACACACACACACACACCCATACCTTCTTTTTTTTGGTGAGTTTCTTGGAGGCATCAGCCTTCATAGCCTGTGTGACCTGTGGCTCTATCCTGCGACCAAAGGGAGAGGGCAGAGTTTCTTCCAGGTGCATCTTCTTCACTTTAGGTTTGCCCACCTTCCCTTTCACCAGCTTCGTGGCCTTCCCAGAGTTCACACTCTCCCTCTCCTGCCCCTCTATACGCTGGAAAAAAAGACAAAACTCTCAAATACTTTATCACACTCATCATGATTCAAACCAATCCTTTAGCTAACATCTATAAATGAGACTCACGTCCAGCTCCTCAATGAAAACAGACAGATCTTCCCTCCACAGATCTTCTGCATTTTTGTTCTGGAGTTCATTCAGCTCTGCTTTCTATACAACAAATGAAAGAGCACACTCTCAAAGTTAACAGCGAAGGTTTCAACCTGCTGCTGTTATTAGTCAAATTAATAGTTCACCCTACACCCAATTTTCAGTGAATAACAACATTCGGTCTTTTCCTCACAAAAAGCTATTAGATGACTTTAGAAGACCAGGAATAGAAGTGGACAATATACCAGTAAACAAATTTGGCAACCGTTATAAATATTGAATTATCGTTTCTGTCTTTGTAATGCTCACGTGATGTTATTTATTGCATCATCACAAAAGTTTGTCCCTATATTGTTTATCCTTATAACAAAATAAATAATGACAGAATTTACATTTTTGGGTGACTCATTTGAAAAGAAGGTTCCAAGATTGCTTCACACATGATATAACATTACAGTAACAATGTAATATAATTGTAATAACGGTCCTATAAATTAAGTGTATAAAAACTGATATGAATCATTGAATGTAACACGGATTACTGTAGGAGTAATACCTTCAGGTCTTTCTGCTTGAGGAGTTCCTCAACCTTCTCCTTGGTCAGACACCACAGAGGCATGTTCAGAATGTAGTTAAAATTTGGCCCAGAGGTGGAGCCAGAGTCCACTGAGATGTCACTGTCATTACCTTCACCATCCTCATCCTCCAAAGACTAACAGCATCATCATCCGAGCAAACAAACAGAAACAGTGACATATGAACAGTGAGTAAAAAGTTTAACTGAACTATAGGGTTGGGTATCGGTTGGGTTTTATCCGATACCAGTACCTACTCTGTATTTTTTAAACGGTTGCCTAAACGGTTCTTGAAACGGTACTTATGAAAACGAAACTGCACACACTTTGTCAAAAAAAATAATACCCCTTTATTTACAGGGCCAAACTGGACACAATATTAACTTACAATATAAATACAAGTAACATATGGTAATAATAAATAAACCAATATAAAATAAAAGTTCATATTTACATAATATCAAATAAAACAATATTATATCAAACTGTAATTATACTGGAGATTAATAGAGATTACTACCAGGGTAATATAATATCGACATGGCAGGTTTCCATGTTTTGTCTGCTTTAACTAGTAATGTAGGCTAAGTTATCTTGTCATTTACTAGTTAAGCTCTTAGCCAGTTTGATATTTCGTTCCAACTGCGTCTTAAACGCAGCTTTGAGTATATGAAAGAGAACGTCTCTGTATTCTCTGAATAGAGAACGAGACGCTGCGTTCGCTGCCAAATATCTCGCGCTGCCGACAAGTTTCCTTTTTCG
Source organism: Pimephales promelas (assembly GCF_988280905.1). Taxonomy (NCBI): domain Eukaryota; kingdom Metazoa; phylum Chordata; class Actinopteri; order Cypriniformes; family Leuciscidae; genus Pimephales; species Pimephales promelas. Next base: position 15,599,925 of record NC_142786.1, on the reverse strand, counting down.
GCAGAGAACTCTGAGGAGCAGATGATGCACGCAGTAGCGGTTCTAGGCACGGGCGAACCGGGCAGTCGCCCGGGGCGGCATCTCTTCATGTCACATGGGGAGGCGGCACGAGCAGTTAAAAAAAATCCTCTGTCCCGCGAAGGTTTTTGTCTTCCAACAGATGCATATAAACACATCGCTGTATCCATCATATATGTTTCCTCACATACCTTCTCCTGGGCTTTGTTCCAGGCAGCCACGGGGTCAGATTCAAATCCTTTTTGCACCAGCATTCGGATCAAATCTCTTTTTGACTTGTTCTCTGGTAAAAAATAATACAAATTATTAAAACACACAGAGCACATGACAATAATTTATAATTTAATTAGGGGCCAAGCACCAAAGGTTAGAGGTCGACCGATTCATCGGATTTGCCGATTAATCGGCACCGATAGTTGATTGGTGGAACTATCGTTATCGGCAAAAATCCGCACCGATAGTTATTTCCTGGTTTCGTCCGTTCCTGGGGCGGCTGAGAAGTGCGCGCTGTCATTCATTACACAGTACGAGAGAGCTGAGAAGGGTCTGCTGGCATCATGCAGTACAAGAGCGGCCTCTAGAGGTGTCATAAAAACTATCAACTGATGCCTCGTGTTGTTTATTTCGACACGTGACACTGCGCGCTGCACTGAGACCGCGCGCTGTGTGGAGAGCGGAGATCGCTGACATCTGATGCGCGTGCTAAAGCACGGACAGCGAAAAGGTACAGGGAATTTTGTCATATCATTATAAACGGATGAATTTGTTGACTAAATGCTGCATTAGTAGAGAAAGAACCGCACAACATGTTTGTTTGCCTTCGAGAGTGGCTGAGAGGACGCACATTAGTAGTACCTCAAGCGGTTAAAACACTGACACAAAAATACACCTAAGTCCGAATTTTACACCCAGTCGCACATGTGCGACCGGTAAATTTGCCACACGTTAAATGAATGGTAAGCGTGGAAGGGACGCGTCAATGAATCCGTGACAAGAATAGCGCGATCAAACGTCTGTGGGAACATGAGAGACGGAGTGAGACGGAGACAAATATCACAACCTGATGTGCGTCTGAGCAATAAGCGATCTATCGACACGTTACCTAGCAGCGAATACAAACAAAGTGAAAGTGAAACTAAAATACGCAACTCATATAGGCTATGCTTCACGGACCGTTGGCGTTTTTATTAGGTTGGACCAATAATAGACAGAGCAGCGCATAGTGGAGCCCCCCGAACCACCGACAGTAATAAAGCCCCGAACTTGCCAGTCGCTGGTTAACACATTAATTAACATTAACTAAGGTTAATAACTGCTGTTCATTGTTTGTTAATTAACATAGGCTACTACATTTTTAAATTAAGGTTTTTATTTGTTAACCATAGTTAAAACTCTATGAACTAACATGAATGATCAAGGTGAAATTGTATTGCTCAAATATTAATGCTGTAAACATTTATATTGCATAATGCACATAGTTCATGTAAACTAGCTAATAAATCTTTGTTAACAAATTGGACTTGCAACATGTTATAGCTAAAGAAACACACATTTAACATATTTTAATGTTTAAATTATTTTCAGATGGCAAATTTTGTTATTATTTGAAACGTCTTTTTTATTCATTAGGTTGGCTTGAAAAAGAACAGTTAAACAGTTACATTTGGAATGTTTAATTTGTTATTTAGAGTATTATTTTTTGTTTGTTTGAAAGAATGCCTTTTATGCCAGTTTTTTGTATTTTTATTATAAAGTTCAGCACTGTTTTACTTGGAGTGGTATGTTTGTTTTTATCCAGTATCAATTTTAAAAACTATCGGTTGATTAATCGGTTATCGGCAAGTACAGCCCAACCTAGCTATCGTTATCGGTAAAATCCAATATCGGTCGACCTCTACCAAAGGTGCTTAGGCACCTATGGTATCTGTTGGTTTTCTTCTTATTATTATTATTGTTATTATTATTATTCCGCAAATGGATGGCAGTCTATGGCAGCCCTATGAACCGTAAGTAGGACAATGATGAAATTTGGCACACTTGTAGTGATGCTAATGAGTAGTAATTGGACCAATTTTTGACTCTCTAGGACCAACTCTATAGCGCCACCACCAGTTCAAAAATTCAATATTGAAATGGTTATAACTTTTGAACCCTTTGCTCTAGAGACATGAAACAGTACACCTGATTCCACTCTACTCCTCATGCTGATCACAACCAATACTGTACATTACGACTACAATACTGTACAGTTTTTTCGCTACTCCTCCTTCAAATTTTGTCAAATTTTCTCCAAACATGCACTCAAATGATCTTCAGACTGAGACGCATAAAAGTACTGTTCCCGATTTTTTTTATTCATCTTTGTTCAAAAGTTATGGTGTCGCAAACTTAACGAGGCCCACCTAAAATTGCCTAAGAGGCTGTATCTCGGCCAAAGTTTGATCAATTGAAACAAAAATTGGTGCACTTCATCAGAACCATGTTTTGAGGTCCCATGCCAAAGTTGGGAACAGCGCTACCTACGGGTCGTGAGATATGTAAAAATTGGATATGTCCAATTTTCCCAGATCGGCCATTTTTTAATTATGTGCTAAAATGCTATTTTTCTATAACGCATGAACGAATTGTTACAAAACTCGGTATGGGTCATCAGTACGATGCCCTGAAGGAGCCTAAGAAGTTTCAAAACAGCACCACCTAGTGGTTAAATAAAATTTTCAAACGCTTATAACTCTGGCTGTGGTTGAGTTATTTTCACATATGCTGGATTTTGTCTTACGCTTTGTGTAGCGTTGTGATTTAGCGTGAAAAAAACATTTGGTGATATCTTCGAAACCGCTAGTCCGATCGAGACGAAACCACCTTCAGAAAATTGAAAACATAGGTTGCTGGCTACATGCTAATGCCCAAATGCAAAAATACTGATAGTAAGGTGTAGTAAAACTCAATCAAAGTCACAAGTCAGTCATTTTTTACGTGTTTTTTCACATAAATGTCTATAACTCCGAAACAAATTGAGATATTTCCACCAAAATTGGCACACAGATGTATGAGCTCACTCAGAGGACACATAAAAAAAAATGCTATACTGCTAAACATGCTATACTTAACGAATGCATGGGTGTAACATTACGAAACTCAGTTTGTGCCATCAGCACCATCCCCTGAAGGTACTCAAAAGATTTCAAGACAGCACCACCTTTTGGTCCAAGTTATAATAAAATTTCGAATAATGCTTATAATGTTTTGAATAAATCTGCGTATTTTAATGCAACTGGTCTGAAGGTTAAAAAAAGGTCGATTTTGTAACTAAGCCACCTATTAGTCGAAAGTGATATTCCATTCAATCACATTTTTAGTTAATTGTATGTGATTTTTCAGCCATTTTGCCAAATTCATCTTTAAACGTCTTCAATTGCTCCTTGCTGCAGTTGGTCAGATTACATCAACTGAGAATATTTGCTTTTTTATATAAATGACTTCATTTAAAAGAAGAGAATCTCAGCTTCATAAAGAGAGATCTTTCGTGTGTCTGTGACAAGTATTTAATGAGTAACAGCTAATTTTTCGGACACTTTTCAGAATTTTTTTTGCGGAGACAGAGTGAGCTGAAAGCGCACCCTGTTTAATTTATTTATTTTACAAAAACACAAGGTTTTGATATTACAAAGAGTGTACGCAAAAAGAAGACCCTCTTTAGTTTATAACCATGTATTGATTTTATTTATATGACCATTAATGACGTATTTTAAGTCTATGTTGCAGCTATGTGGAAAAAAAGATCAAAACGCGGGGACGCGTTATTGGTCCCCAGGGGGTTAAAGAAGATTAAAGAAAATAGTCCAATGCCGTGGTACAACGAGCACACTCGGGCCCTTAAGAGAGCAGCCAGAAAAATGTAGCGTAGCTGGAAGAAAACTAAATTAGAGTGTGAATTATAATTTATTAATTTCCGGATCTCATGGAAGGAGAGCTTGATTGCATACAGAGAGGCCTTAAAACGGCTAGGTCTCCTTTTTTCAAACCTATTAGAAGAAAATAAACATAATCCTAGGTATTTATTTGTAACTAGGGCTGCAACAAACGATTATTTTGATAATCGATTAATCTAACGATTATTAGAATGATTAATCGACTAATCGTTGATTATTTTGCTGGCTTATCAGTAAGTCTGGAAAGGTTATTCATCTTTTTCAATTAGTTAAAATATTGAGTTATACATATTCTTACTATAATATAAAAAAGAAAATCAGTTCAGTTTTTGAAATAGTGGTTTTAATTAACTTAGAGCCAACTAAACAGGTCATTCTCTTTAAGTTTAACTCAAATCACACACAAATGCTCTCTAAGCATTGTTTAATAAGCCCGCTGCTTTTCATAGAACTGAAACAGAAAAAGGGTCATTACTTCAGGACACAAAAAGGGTAAAATATTAATCTGCAAACCATTATTAGATATAAAATTACAATAGTTTTTTACATGATAATTGATCTGACAGAGATGTACTCATTCACCTTTTAATTACAGAATGAAAAATAAAAAGTAACTGCCATGATATTATTCCTAACACCTCCTTTTGTAAGTCTTCATGATTATGGAACAAAATACAGGCAAGTAATAAGACTATAATACCAAATAGTGTTACAATAATAAAAACAGCCCTGACTCCTAAGCTCAATCAAGCTTTATTCTATGCAAAATAAATCATCACATTAATTATATTATTATTGATGATATTATTACTATTAATAGTATTGCATGATCTAATAAAGAGATAATCGTTGCAGGCTTGCAGCCCTATTTGAAACAGTGGCTAAACTAACGAAAAAGAAAGCTTCAAGCCCAGAAGTGTCCAAGCAACACAGCAGTAATGACTTTATGAATTTCTTCACTTATAAGATAGATAATATCAGGGACAAAATTAAAACTATGCAACTGTCTACTACAGTATCGCATCAGGGGGTGCATTGTTGTCTCCCTGAGGAAAGAATTGCTGCTTTGCTGCTATAGCATTTGCTGCTATAGGAGAGGAAGAATTTTCGATCATGGTTGTATCTCTCTATTAGTGTTACTCGATCTTAGTGCTGCATTTGACACAACTGACCACAACATTCTTTTAAATAAACTAGAAAACTATGTTAGCATTTGTGGAATTGCATTAGCATGGTTTAAATCATATTTATCTGACCTATATCATATTGTAGCACTAAATGAAGATGTCTTATCGATCACAAGTTCAGTATGGCGTACCACAAGGCTCAGTACTAGGACGGCTGCTATTCACTCTGTACATGCTACCATTAGGAGATATCATTAGGAAACATGGAATTAGCTTTCACTGTTATGCTGATGATACCCAGCTGTATATTTCTTCAAAACCTAACGAAACTTACCAACTCACAAAATTAACGGAATGCATTGCTGATATAAAAAATTGGATGACTAGTAATTTCCTACTACTAAATTTTGAAAAAACAGAGATTCTAATTATTGGACAAAAAACTTCCACACGTAACAGCCTAGAATACTGTCTAACACTTGATGGCTGCTCTGTTAAGTCTTCGTCGTCGGTTAAGAACCTGGGTGTGCTCTTTGATACTAATCTCTCATTTGAAAGTCATGTGTCTAGTATCTGTAGAACCACATTTTTCCATCTTAAAAATATATCTAAATTATGCCATATGCTCTCATTGACAAATGCGGAACAATTAGTTCATGCGTTCATGACATCAAGGCTAGATTATTGTAATGCTCTATTGGGTGGTTGCCCTGCACGTTTAATAAACAAACTTCAGATAGTCCAAAACGCAGCCGCTCGAGTTCTTACCAGAACCAGGAAGTATGACCATATTAGCCCGGTTCTGTCAACCCTGCATTGGCTGCCTATTAAACATTGTATACATTTTAAAATATTGCTAATTACTTATAAAGCACTAAATGGTTTAGCTCCGCAGTACTTGAGCGAGCTCTTAACGCATTATAGTCCTTCACGTCTATTGCGATCTCAAAACTCCGGCCAGTTGATAATAGGGTGACCACCTGCTAATAAGTCCAAGAGGGGACAAGGGGTATGTTTCTGAGGGACAATGTGGGACACTGTTTGGCGCGGCAGTGCCCCCACCCCACGGGCAGACTCATAGTGGTTTACCCATTTCTAGCACATACCACCTTTGTAATTGCTGATATATGCTCATGAATAGGCCAACCAATGTGTATTTTTTTTCTAAATAAAGATTAATATTTTGAACGTTCAATGAATTGCAGATGCACTTCCACTTACGATTTACTTTAGCTATTTAATTTCATTTATTTTTCATTACAATTTATTCACTTTAAATAAATAATAATATAAAATTATAGGATTAACAGGAATTATGTAGTTGCTCAACACCACAGGAACAGTTTAAAAAAAAAAGTCGAAAAAAAAAAGTCTAAACTCACAACTCCAGAGGTTCACGGAACAAGAAGGTGCGCTGTCATGACAACAATGAAAATGTTGACAACAACCAACAACCTAGTCAGCAGGTCACGTGGGAGTGGCAAGCAGTGTTGGGGAAAGTTCACTTTCACATTTTAAAATGAACTAATTCAGTTCAAAGTTTGCACAGAAATGTAAGATTTTTCCCATCCTCACCAAGCTCGTTATAAAATCCGTTTAAATTATCATACGATGCCTTTGTCGACGGCGGCCGCGGTGCGACACTGGTGGCTTGTGTTGCCAGATTCGGTGTTTTTTCGCTACATATTAAGCCCTGTTTACGATGAGTTTTAGCCGGGTTTTCGCCTGGAAGGCTCTATAGAAATCTGGCACCCTATTGAACGAAGTTAAACTGAAAGAGCGTGCATTCACAGACACCAGAATGAACGAGTTCACAGTAACGTTCATCAGGACAGGCAGTAAAATAATACGTTCAGTTCACCCAAAATATGAACGAGTTCATGAACGTGAACGTGTTCATGCACAACGTTTGGCAGGTCTAGAGGATTTTTTTTTTTTTTGAGCAAGCATTGATTATGCGTGACACAGTCCCAATTTGCGGGACGCATGAATTGGGCTTCAAACACTGTGCGCGCACGCGCTACGCGGGACGGGTGGTCACCCTAGTTGATAATACCTAGAATATCAAAATCGACTGAAAAGCGGTAGATCCTTTTCCTATTTAGCACCAAAACTCTGGAACAATCTTCCTAACATTATCCGGGAAGCAGACACAATCTGTCAGTTCAAATCTAGACTAAAAACACATCTCTTTGTCCTAGCATACACATAATAACACACTATAGACTTCCTAAATTCAAATTAGGCTGCATAGTTTAGATCAGCCGGAACTGGGAACACGTCCCGTAAATCCTGATGTACTTTTGGTACATCAAAAGAAGGATGGCGTCTACGCTAATATCAGTTTCTCTGTTTATCCTGAGGAACCCTCTATGGTGGACCTGCGCCTGGACCCATCCCGACTAATCCTTAAGTGCCAGCCTCATCGACACGACAGCCATCTGACAAATAAGGACATTGACTACTGGTCCAACACTTCGAGCAATCCGCCATTATTATTTTCTCATTCCGATTTTGTAGTCCAAGCTCAATGATGCAGAAGTTACGAGAGGGCTAGTCAAAATGTTCGTTTGTTGGATGTAGTGACCTGAAGCACTTCACAAGGATCCCCACTTCAACAACCTCCGCCAGTATACAGAAGGGTTTGCCGATCGACTTCGTCTGAATGAGGGGTAAATTCCTTCTATCATTTAGCTGCTGTGTTTTCTTACGCTTTCTAAACGTAAGTTATCATATTATTATCAATACAGGTTTTTAGTGGTAAGATCAGACCGCAGTCATTTATCTTTAACAAGAGAAATAGTCGACTTTCACTGATAACACAACATAGTTAACTTACATACCACTGCATCCATATGAAGACGTTGTTCTGCAGGTTCGTCGTCGTCTTTTTCAACTCGCTCGCTCTGGCTCAAATATATAAGGCTTGATGGACAAGTCTTCCGTTGTTGACATTTTGTTAACGTGTGAATAAAAATGTGCTTTGAAGCTATAGTAATCGTATATCTCTTATCAAACTACAATAATGGCCGAACGCGGGGAGTTGAACCGACCGTGAACTCAAGGACCTGGAAAGCGGGCGGGGAAAGACGCAACTCCTTTTTTTTTAAAGGGGCCGCTTCGAAACGACTTGCTCACAGAAGCACATCAGAAAAGGGGTAGAAAAGGGGCCTGTTGAGCTATAATAATGAGGAATTCAGACCCAAGCATTGCAGTTATGCTTTATATAGACCACAAATGTTTGATTTATAAGTAAAAATGAATGATTTAAAAGCATGATATGTACCCTTTAATAAAAACCCAATTTTGACAAAAAACTGACATTCAATCTATATTTAAACCTTACTGAAAACATACCAGCGCGACATCCGACAGGTTTTCCCAGATCGCATCACATATTTCAGAAGAGAATGCAGGCCAAAAATGATTTTAAAATCTGACAGACATTTGGATAAATATCTCACCGATTGATAGTTTTCCCTCAATCTTCTCAAGCACAAATCGTGCCTGGTTGGAGAGTTTGGCCGACTCAGCGCCCAGACTGCCCACCAGCCAGTCCTTCCTCAGTTTATAATAGTGCAAGCGCAGCTCAAAGAACTCCTTCAGGATATCCTGCACAGACTCATAGCGCTTCATACAGCCCATGTGATCAAACAGCACCTACAGACCAGAGAGAGAGAAGCATGAGGCAAAAAACAAATCATATGGTATACTGTGGTGAGGGGGGCGTGGTTTTCGCACTGTCTGCACTGAGAGACGAGTCAAGGAACTGTGCGGTGAGTAAGTGGGTCAAGTGCAAATGATAAACACCTGTGTCTGATTGAAGTGATTGGTGTGGGAGACTGATAAAACCAGCACAGCGGGAGAAGCAGGGGCGCAACTACCCAGTTTCAGAGGGGTATGCAGCAACAATTTTAGCGCAACAATTTTATCTTTCTATAGTTGAAAGATACTTGCGCATAATGACGTATTTCATGGGCCAGTGTGTCAGAAAAAAAAAACTAAAGCTGACTTTTTTTGACCAATGCATTACACCAGCACAGCGCCGCCAATTAAGCAAAAAACAAACAAAAACAAACAACAAACAAATGGGCCGCCGATGTATGAGTTTTGTGGGCCGTTAAGACAAATAAATTAAAAAAGGATGAAATGTATTGGCTGAAAAGCACGTCGGCCCAGCTGGAATCTCCCGGTAGTCCCGATGGCCACCGAGATATAGATAGCCATGCCTGGATGTCACATTTTAAATCCTACCTGTTGGCTTTCAGCAATGCATGCAGTTATTTAGCTGCTGTCGCATCAATTGACATGCCATCTCCTTTTCTCTCTTTCTTTTTCTATTTTTAGCCCCACAGCATTTTGTTTAATCCATCTTTTTCGACGACAACTAACTACTCGTACCTGCTCGCTCAGCGCTCACGGCGCCCCCGCCCGCTCGCGATATTACCCGCTCCCCTTCTCCATGAGGGCGCCTACTCTAGCCTAGCTGTTAGTCCTCTAAAATTTTATATAACAATGAAGGAATGCAGAAATGATTTAGAAACGCACAACGGCAGCTACATATAGAAATAAAATATAGCCTATATAATTTTTTTAAAAATTTTTTTACCATCGCTTTGGCGCCCCCCATTGTGCTGCGCCCCTATGCGCCGCATATAGCGCATACCCACTTTTTGCGCCACTGGGGAGAAGGAAGGGGAGAGAGAGCAGGCTGGAACTCGTGCTGTGACCTGAGAAGCTGTCACTATCGTCGTGGAAAGAGTTTTGTAAATGAGAACTGCTGTAGTGCGAGCTACGGTGAATGCGCTGTGTGCGCGCCTTTTTGTTTTGTGTTTTGAGTAATAAAATCCAGTTCGAGTTCCAGCACCGCCGACCCTGTCTCCTTCTTCCTATTAACTTATTACGAACTTTGTTACACTGGTGCCGAAACCCGGGAAGAAGGAGTCTGCCGCTGCCATGCAGAGCCCGTCAGGATCGCCATTTGCGGAGACCATCCAGTCACTCGGCTCTTCAGTGAGATCAACATCAAGCCCTGCTGAGCATGAAAGAGGAACATGAGCAGCGCTTCCAGGTGCTGCTCCAAGGCCAGCAGGAAGACCGCGAGTTGTTCCGGAGCTGTCTCGTCTGGGAGATTCCGGCCAACCCCCCACCAGCATCAGCCTCGGCCTCACCGTTGTCCCTGGGGAAGATGGGTCCACAGGACGAACCGGAGGCGTTCCTGGACCTATTCGAAAGGTCAGCCGAGGCCCGGGGGTGGCCCAAAGTAGACTGGCCGCTGTGTCTCATCCCACTGCTATCCGGAGAGTCGCAGATTGCCGCCCACCAACTGCCAGTCTCGAATCTCCTGGTCTATGCCGATCTACGGTGCGCCATTCTTCAGCGGGTCGGCCGGACCCCTGAACAGCATCGACAGCGCTTTAGGTCCTTGACCTTGGAAGAGTCCGGCCAGCCCTTCGTGATGGCGCAACAGCTCCGGGACTCCTGCCGCGGATGGCTGATGGCCGAGGGAAGCGACGTCGAGAAGATTATCGATCAGGTGGTACTGGAGCAGTTTGTGGGAAAGCTTCCCAAGAAGACCGCCCAATGGGTCCAGTGCCACCGCCCGACGTCGCTGGACCAGGCCATCTAACTGGCGGAGGATCACATGGTAGCGTACTCGGGGGTCGGCGAACCCCTCCCATCGGTCTCTCTCTCTCTTCCCCCGTCTCTCTCTCTCCTAAACCTCTCCCCGCTCCCAGGTCTCGAGGGGGCCTGGTGCCCCGCCCAGCGCCGCGGTGGAGGTCCGGCTGGCCGGCGGATAGCAGTTCTGGGGGGAGGACGGGTCTGCGGGGGGCGACTGCGGGGGACTCATCCACCCTGGTTCCGGGGACACCACTCTCCCCACGTCAATCCCTTGGCCCCCTTCCCGCTACTGGGTCAGCGGTAAAGCCTGGGCCGGCCTGTTGGCGCTGTGGGGACCCGGGCCATTTTATCGACAATGTCCAGTGATGGACGTGGGGACACTGGTCCGGATCCTTGTTCAACAAGTCTTTGAACAGAATCGATTCAAATAGTGATTCATTTGTAAATTGAGCATCACTCATGCCCATGGAATAATGGAATAATCGCTCATCCCCATGGAAAGCGCTTGGAATAAACTACGCATTTAACAACATGTATTGCATTAAAATAAAGCAACGAGAGGAACATCACCCAATGTAACAAAGTAAATGTAGCCTACTTTGTTACTACCATAGGCAGTAAAGGTTACTAACCACCTCTGTTAATGGTAACGACAATGCTCTTCTTCTGTTATTTGTCCTAGATCGCGCAGTAGGGGGTTTCATTCATGTTAGAGACACCTTGAGTCCCCGACAGGAAAATACACTGCTGCGACAGTAGACGCGCCGTCAATTATGTCACATTGGAATTGCGCGAAAATATAATGATATTCAAAATAGCAATTTTATGATCGATTTCGAACCCAGTTCGACTATTCGAAGATCGCGACTCATCCTAAGTAGAATCCATGATACCATGTATCTGAACAAGATGGCCAAGACCTACCGCCAAAAAAATAGGCCCACAACATTAAAGATACCGCAGTATATTTAACTGTGGACATGGGGTGCTTTTCATCCCTGTTTGCTGCCAAAAAACTCTTTTTATAGTTTCATCTGACCATAGAATCTGATCCCTTTAGAAATTCAAGTCATGTCTGACAATTCAATATTCTGGAGTTTGTTTTTGGATGAGCGAGGATGATTTTTCTTGAAACATGTAGGAGTTATTTGATTTTTCTGCCCCCAAGACTGGACTAATCTCTGCAATTCTCCATCTGTGATCCTTGGAGAGTCTTTGGCCACTCAAACTTTCCTCCTTGCCATGCATTAAGACAATATAGACAAACATCCTCTTCGTGGCAGATTTGTAGTATCTTTAGTTGATTGGAATTTCTTAATAGACCTTTTTCACAAAAAAACGGAAATACGTAATCGTTGTGGAAACGGAGTTCCTGTCAACCGTCAATACATCAGATTCAGAAAAACCTACCCGGATAAGACAAAATTGATCAGAGAGTATTCAAAACTTTGAAAAAATGTTAACTTGTCATGGTAGAGTTGTTGATGACTTTGTAAAATGCTGTGGTGATGCTTGTCTGCTGATGAATGTATCTGAGACTAAAGATATGAGTATTGATTTCAGAACTGAAGCTCATTCTTCACAATGTACGTTCATTAAAGGTAAGAAGGTGGAGTGTGTGGAAAATAAATAAATATTTAGGGACTATTATTTACAATAAACTGCGTTTTGACGTGAATACCAAAAAGAAGTCAGTTTTATTCAACAGTTATGCTCTTAGCTAGTGACTTTTTTTTAACTGCTCTTGCTATAAAACTATCAAAGATGAAGAACAATTTATACAAATATTAATTTATCCCTTGTACAAACAGATTGTTAAATACTCCGAATGGTATATGTTAAATTACCATTTAACATATACCATTTTATTTTAAATTTATATGTAGCCTACTGTTGTGTGTTCTTATTTATCTTGTTTTATACTGTGGTGTATATTTTTGTGTTTATTATGCTGGATACAGTTGGCAAGTTGAACATGAACTAACGTTACTTCATAATACACAAATCATAATACATTAATAATAAACATAAACAATGACGGCTTAGTGAATGGTGACATGAGAAGTACAGAAGATCACAGGATCAATAACATCCCGCCAGATAGCCTGAATCCATTTCCGTCGAACTTCATCAACAGAGAACTGACGAGGGAAGGAATGAAAATGGCAGACATGGCTGCTTTTGGGAATAACAAAAAATACGAAATACGAACAAAATATCAGTACGGAACAACTCTTACTAGTTGCCTGCGCTATCTGTTCTGACTGGAGCGGAAGATGATTACCATGACAATTGCGTATTTCCGGTCACAAATACGAGAGTTGTGGGAAAGGTCTATTATTGCCCTGATGGTAGAAATCGGAATTTTCAATGCTTTAGCTATTTTCTTACAGCCACATTCTATTTTGTGAAGCTCAACAATCTTTTGCTGCACATCAGAACTATATTCTTTGGTTTTACTCATTGTGATTAAGGAAATTTGGCCTTTGTGTTTCCTCATTTCATTTACATTTACCGTAAAAATTCAAATATTAGCCGAGTCCCAAATAGACGCCTGTCTCTTTTACACGCCTCTTTTTTCTAGACCCCATCAGATTTTCCGCTTTTTGGTAGCCGCCAAAGCAAATTTTTGTCCAGCCAACGCCTTTTTTGATCGGTGAATGATGTAGAATAGAATGACTGCTTCTTCAAACAACACGAGCGCTGTCTTGCTCTCTCTCCCTTGCGCGTATTAATCAAAATCAATTGACACGATAGTAAAAGGTCCGAAGACCGCAGTTTCACATGGAGCATTTGGAGATTAGAGACTCTAGGCCTACACTCAATGAAAACATCTCAACACTAAATTATAAAGGCCTGTCTCATATTGACGCCTGTCTCAAATACAAGCCGATGCAGTTTGACGATTTGGGAAAATAAAAGCCTGTTTTAGGGTATGCATTTGGCAGACGCTTTTATCCAAAGCAACTTACATTGCATTCGAGATACATATTTTACATTTTGTCAGTTCTTGCTTTCCTTGGGAATCGAACCCATGACCTTGGCGTTGCTTGGTGCTCTACAAGCTCCAGGTAAGCCATATTTAAACTTATGTGAGAAGTCAAAAATGTAAATATGAATGGGAATATACAGTCAAACCAAAAATTATTCAGACACCAGATTTTTTACTAGTGGGTGCGGGACACTATAGTTAATTTATTAAGAGAGGATAGCAAAATAAAGTAAACTGTTACATATTAGGGGTGGCAAGGTTCACGAAACCGACGGTTCGGTTTGTATCACGGTTTTAAGGTCACGGTTTTCGGTTCTGTACGGTTCTTGTTATTTTTTCCTTTTAATCTTTAACACTCCAGAAATGTACTTCAGCATGATATATATAGCTTAATTATCCACACTTAAGGATACAGTATAAAAAAAAATTATATTCATGCAATCATGCACAAACTGAATTTGACTCTTTGACTTTAAGCACATTTTGGGACTATCTCAGAGGAAAGCTAGGTGAGATTTTGACACAGCAAGAGAGAAGACATTGACATGCTTTTCGTTTATTTGGCAAAAAAAAGAGAATGTGTATCACTATGTCTACAAGAACTTGTGCATTTTTATCACAAATCTTATTTACACAAAGAAATTAACTTGCATTTATCAACTGCCAACTTTTGTAGCTCTTACAAAAATTCTATCTTTTAAAAGAAAAAAAGATGAACTCTTAAAACACTGTCTTTTATGAATAAGTCAATATACATGAAACCTCATTGCCTATAATTAGGCAATAGCAAAGGCCATAAACATAAAGTGAAACATAAGTTCAACCTCAACACAAAAGACAGTATCAACAATGCTTTTTATTCCCAGAGAGTGAGGGTATGTTTTTTTCACTTGAAATTAAAGTGCAGGATTTGGAAACATTTGACTGAAGCTCTTATCGAAACATAAAGTGCCACTGTAGCGTTATATTAAAATATCATAAGATGAAATCCAAAATGTTCCCACACACTGGACTTATACCATAGACTTATATGACGCTGGCGCATCCTGCAACTCCCTCATCTCTCCCACTCCCACTTGCATCTCTCCCACATCTCTCACCTGCAGCGCTCCATACTCCACTTTTACTGGCTTGTTTACTAACTTGAACCGGCGCTGCACAGAGCGATCGGTAATGACATCAAATACCGCGAAAGTGATCGAAAAGCATACGGAGCCGTCGCTCTCGCGCTAGTGTGATGTTACCGGTCGCTCTGTGCAGCGCCGGTCCAAGTCGAACAAGCTTATGTCGCGCGAAAAGAAAACACACGTTACATACGGGCACGAGGCTACATTGTTTTTTCATGTACCGTGCCACCCCTATTACATATTATACCCAAGAATTATTAATACAGTGGACTACCAGTAAAACTTAGAAATGACCTGACCATGTTTTACTTAAAGCTGCAGTCCACAGTTTTTCCTCTTTGTCGCCATCTCTTCATTCATTCGCGGAATTATCAAATTTACATGAGTTGTACCTCAGCATGGCACAGCGTGGATGAATCCAATGTTTTGAGGAGAATGTGCAGCTGTTAATCACCATGTGGATACTGTCATTAAGAATCACAGATTCTACTTTATGGATATATGACCAACATAAGAATTTTCACCCTAAAATGTCACTTTTGTTTTTCTGAACAACTGAAGGAAAAAAAAAACATTGCAGTAAATCATGATGATCAAATCAAACAATCTATAATCATATCACGTCAAAGTGTGCAGATTATACTTTGTTCTCAAATTGTTAATGTTAAAGGGTAATTCCACCGGTGGAGACATTAATATATATTGAAAGTGGGTCATATATGTAGTAGAATAGTATCATACATTTCTAATTTGGGTCCTTCTAGGCCGATAAAAGGCAGAAAATGACTTCTTAGTGCTTGTGGACTGTAGACAACAGTCCCCATAGTGCATTGTAAAGCTCAGCTCCACAGGCAACTCCCACTACTCCGCCCATCAATGTAGATTAGAGTTGAGCTCCACTCTACGCTACTGCCTAGAAATCATTTCGCACAATGAAATCAGATAATGCACGCTAATATAATATGACGACGTAAGAGCGTCAAGGCAGCGCCCGCGCCATCAGTCAATGGATTGGCGTGATTCTATTATAGATTTCATACAATTGGCACACATACTATGACGCGTAATTTTACATGTGAAATGCAGCAAAACCTTGGAGCATTATGTCTACGGCATCTTCATTAATCCTCTCACAATCATACGTTCCGGGAGTTTCACGAATATTGGTAACGGCTCCCTGATACCCTCAAATTAGTTAAAGTCTCCCGGAATCTAGAGCGAGTGAGCGAGAGCACGCATGCGAGACAGATCAGACTGTGCTCCAAACTGTATAGTGCGCGCACGGGGGGGAAAGCGAGAGACTTTGCGTGTGTGCGCCTCATGACACAGAGACTCTCGAAATTTTCGTTCTTATTCGGTCTGGTTATTACTGTTTACATTGGAACAGGTACCCAACCCTATCCATAATGCATCCGTCTGCATATTCAGTTGCCTAGCTTCATCCATATTTTCAAAAAGTTTCTGCTGGTGAAATCAAATGCACTGGCACTTATCTGTGATAGGTCTGTTAGCGCATTAGGTTCAACCCCCTATAGGCGTTTTTTTTTTTGCGTCATTGTAGGAGGAAGTGAAAAAGGTAAATAGCGGATTTTTCTCATCTCAGGGGAAAATGAGAGAGTGTTGCCTTAACAATGGAAAGCTTAATGCAAATGAGTGTAGTGTCCCTTTAATAATTAAGGTGTAAAACTGTTAGCTCGATTTAAGAGATTCAGGAGGGAAGATTCGTACCATGGAGTTGCAGGTGAGGGACGACTGTAATTTGAAGACCTTGTGAAGGCCGGCCGCCTCAGCCTGTGCCAGCTTCTCCTCTGTCATGCGCACCACGAACTTCACTGTGGTGTCGGTGTGGTATTCCTTATAGTCGTTGATCAGAGGAGGAGTTTTATCTGTTCCTTGGAGCATGGGCTCAAGAACTGACTCCTTATATGCCTGAGAAAGAGAAAAAAAAGGCGTCACTTTTGGCATCTTTAGCACACGGTATTCCAATAAATACACCTAATATCATAAAATCGAGACTTCTACCAGTGACCTTACCTGAGTCCAGGTGCGAACAGGAAGTTCAATAATCTCAATGGTATTTTTGTCCAGGACGGACACTTCTCCACTGACCACATATTGGTTCTGTCCCAGCTCATGAATGATACCTTTAAAGTTCTTGTAGCTGGGCAGCTAAGAAAGGCATAAAGAGAGGCACAGAATGAGTAATCTTAACTTAATCTGAACATGAGTTTGATGATCCCTCCATCTGTCAGAAGATATGGTATATGAAAGTGATATTCAAATGGCGGACCTTAATTCTATCCGGACCACGGGACATAATTGAGTCATTTACCGTTTCTATAGTTAAAAGTAAGCAGTTCTGCTTACTTTAAACTATAGAAACGGTAAATGACTCAATTATGTCCCGCGGTAATTATGTCAAAAGCGGTCATTTACGATAATGATCTTTCAGCATAACATCATTTTAATGTAGAGCCAAATGCGTTTCATTCAAGCCCTTTCCATGCGCGTTGCTTTCTACTGATAAAGACGTAAAGCACAGCATTAAGTGCTGCAGATGACAACAGCAGAAACACAGTGAGCAGAAAAAGAAATACTTTTGCTAAAAAGCTACAAAAAACGAGAATGCAGCAAACACAATTCACCTTTGGGTAAGCCACGCCCTAGAATTTAGATTGACCAATCACAGCCCAGCCAAGAACGAGCTCCCACAGAGGTCGGACACTTTTTCACTGTGCTCCATTGACTTTCAACACAGGCGTCTCATATTTTTGGTCTCGGCAGGCTATTACCGTCGTGGTTTTATCCAAAATATGGTTAAACTTGTGCCTCTGGCATTTGCAACACAGATACCCCAGACACAGCGTTTCCCAGAGAGGTTGGAGGGGGGTGTCCGTTTTTTCCCTTTCCAAAACCGAAGTAAAATCCTGACAGTGACAAGTGTCGTGTTTGGATTAAACTGTATGGACGTCCTCAGTCAACTAAACCCCGCAAAGATCAACAAGCACGTCTTTTTTTACTTCTAACCTTACTGTGAGTGTGAAGTTATACTAGTTAGACCGTTTTATAATGTTTTAGGTTATGATTTCGGTTCTCATACCGGTTGTTGATACGCTAGCACACGCTGCTAATAAATACAACGTTATACAGTACTCGTGTAGTCCGTTTGCTTTGTAATAACGATTATAGAAGTGAATAGAGACCTACCCAGCTTTGCATGAACAGTGTTGCCCCCTGATATTGTTAGTCCCAGCCTCCGTCTCGATTAGTAGGAAATGCGGTGGTTAATTTTTTTTGACTGTGACCGGTAACGTTATGCTTTTGCCTCTATTTGGATGCCTTGTTGTTTCTTGCGTTTCACCTGTATGTCTTTGATATAGCCTTCGAACGAATATTGCAGCCCATTTTGCCTACTTCTATCGGACACTTTATTTGCTGCTTTATAAAAGTTTGATAACATTTCAGCAGGAAGAGCTGTTACAGCATAAGCCATGCAGAGCGCAGATGAAGTTTGACGGATGTAGCAACAGTAACTAAGGGGGGTGGGGCTTAGCCAAAGGTTAATTATTAAGTTGGCTTGGAAAAGTCAACTTTATTTCTCTTTCTTTCTTTCTTTCTTTCTTTCTTTCTTTCTTTCTTTCTTTCTTTCTTTCTTTCTTTCTTTCTTTCTTTCTTTCTTTCTTTCTTTCTTTCTTTTCTCACTAATCATCTTTCTTTCTTTTTTCTAACTATTTGTTCTTTCTTTCTAACTATTCATTCTTTTTGACTTTTCTTTTTCTTTCTAACTGATCTTTCTTTTTTTAAACTTTTTTATTTTTTTCCAACCAATTTTTTTTCTTCTACTTTTTTCTAACAATTTTTTTCTCTTCCTTTCTAACTATTCTTTTATTCTAACTATTTATTATTTCTTTTTAACAATTCTTTCTTTTTCTTTCTTACTTTTCTTTCTTTCTTACTAATCTATCTTTCTTTCATACTAATCTTTCTTTCTAATTAATCTATCTTTTTTCTATCTATCTATATCTATCTATCTATCTATCTATCTTTATTTGTCTTTCTAACTAATCTATCTATCTTTCTCTCTTTCTAACTAATCTAGCTATCTTTTTTCTTTCAAAAAATCTATCTTTCTTACTAATCTATCTTTCTTTCTTTCTAACCAATCTATCTTTCTTTCTAACAAATCTATCTTTCTTTCTAACTAATATTTCTTTCTAACTAATCTTTCTTTCTTTCTTTCTAACCAATCTTTTTTTCTAACTAATCTATCTTTCTTTCTAACTAATCTATCTATCTTTCTTTCTTACTAATCTATCTTTTTTCTTTCTTACTAATCTATCTTTTTTCTTTCTAACAGATATATCTTTCTTTCAAACTAATCTATATTTCTTTCAAACTAATCTATATGTCTTCCTTTCTAACTGTTCTTTCTTTCTTTCTTTCTTTCTTTCTTTCTTTCTTTCTTTCTTTCTTTCTTTCTTTCTTTCTTTCTAATAAATCTATCCATCTTTCTTTCTAAATAATCTATCTTTCTAACTATTCTATGTTTCTTTCTTTCTAACTAATCTTAGTTGTTGCCATTAAGACAAAATATTAGGGACCTTTATTTTGATATGATGTAGACCTGGAGTTTGGGGTTAGAGGTAATTTCCTGTATAGAAGTAAGGAAGCTTACAGAATGTAAGCACATGTAATCCATATGTTGTTAGCACTAGAGGCAATGTCGTAAGTACAAAATTCATTTTTATGTTAATAAGTTAATGTTATAATAGTGTTTAAAAAGAAAAGACTACACTATGTATATCCAGATATTTTTCTTCACACAAGATTTATGTTAAAACAGTCAATCTTTATTTCTTTGTTACAGTTTTCACTCTGTCATGTAAGATGATGTTAAAGCCACAGTAAACAGCAAGAAATCGCTCACTACGACTTGGCCCTCCCATGTTGGGTGTTGGTTGGAGAGGTCTGCATGGGGAATGCACACAAGCCAAATGTCAGCACTTACAGGACAACAGTGCTTGATTGTCGACGGCCCTCTCTCCTCTGTTGAGGAATTTTAATCTCACATGTATTAATATGATTATTGGATCTTATGTTTCATTATTTCTATATTATGTATTTACCTCCTATATGTAACCACGGAGGAATGTCTTATGGTTTGGAGGAAGTGATTTGTTCTCCCTTATCACGAGTGGAGCTAGTGTAACCCCTCACACCCGGGTCCCACTCAACCCGCTCCGAGCGGGCCTCGAACCCGGGTCTCCGGCATGAGAGTCAAGCACTCTAACAAGGAGGCTAAAGACTGCAGCCTCTAGCGTCTGTCACTAAAGCGCCTATTGAGATCGGGGAGTGAGGTTTACTCGCACAGCAACTACTAGCTGGCCTCCGTTACACTCACCCCCCTAAACCTCACTCTCATCCGGGTCACGGCACCAATGTAACCCCTCACACCCGGGTCCCACTCAACCCGCTCCGAGCGGGCCTCGAACCCGGGTCTCCGGCATGAGAGTCAGGCACTCTAACAAGGAGGCTAAAGACTGCAGCCTCTAGCGTCTGTCGCTAGAGCGCCTATTGAGATCCGGGAGTGAGGTTTACTCGCACAGCAACTACTAGCTGGCCTCCGTTACACTAGGCACCAGAGGACCGGCCGGGTCAGGGGTCATCTTAGACTGGGAGGGGTAGAGGGGGTTAGTAAATCTAACCTAGCATTTGAATTCATTGCTTGTGGAATTTTACAGGGAGGCTTGGCCTGTAGTAAATAACCTTGGGGAGGGCTACTTAGTCTTCACCCCGGCCTGTGTTCTGGGCGTCACTCCACTTCTCAGTAATCTGTGTTGGTGACTGAGCCTTATAATTCTTGCAAGAATAAACTTCTCTTTTCTTTTATTAATTTGACTCTGAAGTGTCTCTTACGCAGCGATGTCTGTTTTATTGAATTTTTGCCTTAACAATTGGTGTCAGAAGTGGGATTCCTTGGAAGTGCCTTCTGGACCTGAGAGCGGACGGTGTTTGGCCACCTGGACTGAGCAGTTCCAGCTCTACCTCGTAAGCTTGAGAGAGAGGGGCCGACCGCTATCAGGCCCAGGAGAGGCTCCACTGGAATCAAAAAGAACCCGAGGCACAGAGAAAAAGAAATCCTGGTAAGAGAAAGCTAAATTCATTTTATATTGGGTATATAATTGAGAGGAACTGTACTGGCTGGGGTCTATTTCGGTGGTGCGGATACAAGAATTGTCCAAAATTAATTGAGACCTGTTGCCAGGTCAAGAGATTTCACATGGACACTGAGTTTTCGTAAATCTGAAATTAATTGACATTTGTGGTCAGATCAAGAGATTTCGCCCAGATTACGGTCCAAAATCAATTGAAAGCTGGAAACAGATCAAGAGATTTCATGTGGACTTTAATCTGTGGGGTAATTGAGATCGGGCAGACATTTGTGGTCAGATCAAGAGATTTTGCGATTACGGTCCAAAATCAATTGAGAGCTGGAAACAGATCAAGAGATTTCAGGTGGACTTTAATCTGTGGGGTAATTGAGATCGGGCAGCCGGGTCAAAAGATTTCCAGTAGATAAAGCGCTGGTAGTGCACCTTGGCCGATCTTGGGTTAAGAGATCGGATCTGTTGGAGACGTCCGACAGATTATTAGACGCGTCGAACGGAAAATCCACGGGGGAAATAGAAACAGCCAGTATGGGGAAATCTCAGAGCAAGCTTGCCAGATATGATACACCGGTGTCAAATGAGAAAACATTATGGGTAGAAATGTGTGGATATAGAAAAATTGATAAAGTATCATGATTTTCCCAGTGAGGGAACACTGAGCGCTACCAGTCTAAAGGTAGGCTAGTGAAGAAATCAGTGGAACAGGGCAGCGAAAAGCAAACAGGCTGTTGTGGCTGCGTTCATCATGAATGTAAAAATGTAAAGACAGCTATGTCCAAAGATTCTGGAAATCAGTAAGGTGGATTGACATTGAAATAAGATATTGTTTTATAAAAGGAAAGTTTGGGTCGGGAATAATTTCCCTAGGCAAGTGATTAAAGGTAAACTGAAACTTTGTGAAGTTGGAGCAGATAGAGAGTGTTCTAATTGTGGTCAGCAGGATCATTTAACACGTAACTGTAAATGCCCAGAGAGAAGGTGTTTCAAAATGTGATAAAGTGACAACAACTTCTGGTATTAATGTGGGGTTGGAAGTAGATCCGTGTTTAAATGACTACATTAACATTTTTCATCTGATAAAGAAGAGATAAAAACAAGGTCAAAAGATTGAAGTTTTAAAGTGAATACTTTTAAAGAAAGGATCTATAATAGTAATTTTTAAAAGGTGAATTGATGAATAGGCCTACAGTTTGATGTAAAATGAATGACTCCAACAAATGTAAGTTGCAAAATATATCAAAGTAACTAAAAGGATGATTGTGTTTTAATTAAACATTTTAAAAAGGTTTTAGATGATATAGAGAGACTAATCGCACAGATGATTTACAATAACTGCAAAAGTATCACAAGCAGAGAGTGCTTGCCTCGTCAAAGTTTTTGAGAAACAACAACAACAAAAAAAAAAATGAAGAACCTTCTCTGGGTTCTAATCCGCACTTGTCCAGTTTTTGTCACCCTCATCAAAACCGAGAATGTTTTTCAGTGGTAGTATATCAGTACGCATACGGTTTTGATGAGGGAAATCTGTACCCACAAATTCATAAACCGTGCCCACGCTTTCGCAATCCGTACTCACGGGTTTGTAATCCGGACTCGCGGATTTGTGGCTCGTCCCCTAGACTGTGCCGCATGGTTCAACCAGGCCTCCTGTTTAGATGTGGGATGCATTGTTTTTAAAAGACTTCACTTACAATAAATAAATAAATAAATAAATATAGCCTAACACAAACACAAAGTTATAGGCCTATAAAAATAAAACATTCATAAATTGTTTGATTAACATAAAATGATTAACATATTCCTGTCTTAAGTGAACTCATTTAAAGTTATAAATGCAAATAATAGGCCTAATAATATGCTATTATTATTACATTTAGGTTACATATTTAGATATAAGACGCTTTTATCAAAAAAAAAAAAAAAGAAATAAAGCAATTCGTCAAATGTCAGTCATAGGCTAATACAGGGTAGACAATAATAAAACAGGGCTGAGATTATCACAAATAGGCCCAAACACAAGATTTTGACGCATGGGCTATCCAAGTGTTTGTGCACAAAAAAATAAATAACATTGACTTTTTGCGTTTATTAAACATTTAAAATATTCGCAAATTAATATGAAAAAAAAAATAGATTTTACTTTCTAAAAAATATATTTTGCCCGCAGTGCTAAATGAGAAGAGCATGTCTCGGGAACCATAGAGAGAGATGATTTATAGGTGATTTATACAGGGTGGCTACAGGTATAAACAATTTAAATTTAAGACTTTTTAATACCACTTCTAAATTTAATTTAAGACCAAACTTTCGATGGAAATATAAATTAAAACTGAAAATATACAGTAATATTTCAAAGTAAACACGCTGTCTGTTCAAAAATATGGTGAAATGACAATAACCAATTGTCAATTCCGTAAGTGTGGTCGCCTGTGGTGAAGTACAGTGGAGTGAAATGAAATATAGAAGGCATTTTTATAAATTTCTTAAAAATAATAAAGTATGTTAATAAAGGCTTAGATTTAATTTACTAATAAAGGCATAGAATCAGTTTATTTTTAGTGTACTGATAATAGTTTCATATAATTAATTTGTTAATTAAACTAATAAAAAGATCAAAAAGACTGAGATATGTTTGGTTATTGTACCTTTTAATTAATAAATTAAAATTAATTTGCTATATTTCAGATCAATATATTTATTTTCCTTAATTTTAATTAACCCTAACTTTATTCTCATTATAAGAATTATAAACAATTGATTTCCGTATAAAATAATACTACAAACACTTAAAAATAAACAGATTAGTGCCCTGTTTTGAGGACAAGAAATGAAAACCAATGCGATATGATGAATGTCCGAAAGATGGAACTTTGTAACGGCCACCTAGTGTTCAGTAGTGTTCATGACATGTTGATATGCCTTTAAGATGACTTCTATGGCGTCATTTAATGTATGCGTGATGTTGTAATGTGAGCGCGCATGCTCAGTGAGAGTGAGAAAGAATGCTTGCGCAAAGAGGAAGTTGACCGCTCTATCGCGGGTTTGTTTTATTATAATGCGTTTACTTCCATTTTGATTAGTAGCGTTTTACAGAGTGTTTTCTTTAACCTGTTAACATCCGCTCTTTCGACATGTATGTGAAGAGTGTGCTTTACTGAAAGAAAGCAACTATAAAAGGACTCGTGGAACTACCAGTTTGTTTGCACTGTCTTTCCTAATCTTCATCTGGGCAGACCTCAAACTCTGACAGACGTTACTACACACAGACAGGGGTTGGATAAATTTGTTTTGCTTTTACAAACTGTGTTTTAATGCGAGTATAGGCCTACAGAAATATAAGTAAACACTTTGCAGACTGAATGTTGTCCTGAACAAAATGACGGATGTTTTTCATGACTCCACTGTTCGATCGCACCCGCGTGTCTCTAACACAAACACAGGTTACGTTACCTTGTATATAGACATCAAGTTTGTATTTATATCTCATCTGGCTCAAAAGCTATAGTCGAATCCATTTTAGGTGGTGGCCATATTGGATTTAGGAAATTTGGGGGGTCCTGATAGCGATATTTTTTTTTTGAAAAAAAAATATTTTGTCCTGATATACCCAATCATAAATGTAAGTATTCATATGGGTTTCCCATAGCCAGAAAAGGTAAGATAGACATCAAGTTTGTATTTGTATCTCATCTGGCTCTAAAGCTATAATCGAATCCCTTTCAGGTGGCGGCCATATTGGATTTGGCCGCCATTTTGGTCTCAGGGACCATTGGCTTGGGCGCCCTGGCTAAATCATTTCAGTATGCCCTCAGCTACATCTGTGCCAAATTTGGTGCTTGTATATGAATTTGCGCGAACAATGGGATGTAAGGCCCCATTCTACAGCCCAAACTGCTTTTTTGGACAGCGGCCATATTGGAATTGGAGGATCAAGGGGTCCAGATATACTGGGTCATAAATATAAACATTTCTATGTGTTTCCCATGATAAATTAAGCTGAAAAACATTTCAAGTTTGTATTTGTAACTCATGTGGCTCAAAAGTTATAGCCGGAACCCTTTTCGGGCAGCGGCCATATTGGATTTGGCCGCCATCTTGGCCCCGAGGGTCGCTGGCTCCGGCGCCCTAGCTAAATCATTTCAGTATGACCTGAGCTACATCTGTGCCAAATTTGGCGCTTTTAGATGAATTTGCGCGAAATTACCTATTTATGTGCTTAAGGCCCCCAACTAGTAGAAAATATTCTGGCTGGCAGAACGATTGCCTTTGCCTGCATCTTTGCGGTGACATGACAAACATATTTAAGACCTATCCAATCTGAATTTAAGACAATTTAATACTTTTTAAGGCCTTATTTTTAGAAAAATTGATTTAATACTTTTTAATGACCCGCGGCCACCCTGTTTATAGGCTAATCATAACAACTGTGTCTGAAAAATAACGATGTTTTCTTGTTATTGTGAGTTTACACAAATAAAAGTAGTTGCAAATAATGTATTATGTACTATGTATTTTTTTTCCGTATGACGTGAAATGCTAGATTATTTAAATTGTTCCACTGTTGATAGGAACATGCAAGTATTTGCAGCCGTGGCAGTGACATGCTCACTTCACACAAACAGTTGAATATGCGTTAAAAACCTGTGTTTGTTTGTTAGAATCTTAGCCCATTATTATTGTCTAAGACTGACATTTGACGAATTGCTTTGTTCTTTTTTTTTGTGGATAAAAGCGTCTTCTAAATAGGCCTATGTAGCCTAAATGCATTTTGATTTGTTAGCTAATTATTATTTGCGTTTATTACTATGAATGAGTTCACCGAAGACAGTAATATATTTAACATAAAATAATTTATAACTTATAACCAAACCTTTTACAGTTTTTGAACTGTGTTATTATTATTTTATTAGTATTTATTTATTATTTATGTATTTATTATAGTACTGAGCTTTTTCCTCTAAAAAATTACTTTAAAGATAAAAGTATCCTAAATGTATTTATTTTTTAAAATGCAAGAAATTATGCATTTTAAAAAAGGATTTTAAAAACAATGCAATGCATCCCGCATCTAAACAGGAGGCCTGGTTGAATCATGCGGCATACTCTGGGGGACGAGCCACAAATCCGTGAGTCCGGATTACAAACCCGTGAGTAGGCCAACGGATTGCGAAAGCGTGGGCACGGTTTATGAATTTGTGGTTACAGATTGCAAAAACTGAGGGCACGGTTTACAAATCTGAGAGCACGGATTAGGAACTCGGGTACGGTTTATTAATCCGTTGTGATAAAGTGCAGTTATGTTTCTAACGTTAGTGTTTTTGGAGCAATTGAATGCCTTCAAACAAAAGCTACCGAGGAATCGTCAAGAAAAGTAAAGGCCAGTTTTAAAGTTTTACATAAAATAAACCATGTTCAATTTGTAGCCTATAGCCTATATTGTTCTTGAATTGTTAGAAGAAAAAACGACATACTAAAAATGCCAGCCTAATCTCTGGAGCTGCTTTGATTTTGCTCATGGCGTTTAAAAAACGCGGCGCTCCCATTGAAAACAATTGAAAACATATACGCCAGGCGTGTGGAAAAACGCTTTGGTGGACACACGGCCTTTCAAGTGGGGGAGGGCGCATATTTGCATTTGAATGTTGTGTCACATTCTAAAACATTTAACGTGTGACGCACACAGACAACTGCACATGCACACACACAGGGCTTACATTCTGTTTGACTATGTTATTGTTGCAAACATGCTGCTCTAAACTCTAGTAAACTAGTGTTTTCTGTCGGTGTCAGCAGCAAAGATAAAGTTGATGATGCTGACTCGCCTTCGCAGTGAACGCGCATAGGCCTAAACGCATAGGCTACTTCGAATTAGCCTACTTACGCAGAGAGTTGCCAATTTATTTTTTAGTTTTTAATTGTTTTGTTTAAAAGTAGACATTTAAAGCTTTCTAGTTCTCAGGTCTGTGAGGCAAGCATCGCCGGTGTTTCGGTTCATATATGAGACGTGCTCCAGTTCACACGCGCGCCTCTGTGTCCTGATTATATTGTCTGATATATTTACTTCTAATGTGTTAATCCAGTCAATTTGTTGATGAAACATTTATTAAAATGAAGATAGAATTTATCTGAAACGAAATTTACAAGCTTTCTACAAAACAAAATTTAATTGGTCAAAATCATGTCTGACCCACTCAAAATATTTTCCGATATATTGGGTAGCTTTTGATCCTATCTTACTCATCTCATGCGGTTCACTTTTCATATAGCCTCAACATAGACGAAATAATAAAAATAAGTAACATAATATTATTAAATATAAATGTGAAACGTAGCCTATGTTTATTTTATGTTTTTTTTTTTTTTTAACTTATATTTAAGCGTCACGCCGCTCCGCTTTGCTCACATTTTATGTAGCCTATACATGCATGTATGTGTTCATGTGCTGGAGGGGGGCCGTCCCTACTTTTGAATATCGTTATCATTATTGATCATTTTTAATAATTAGTTTTTTTCATGCATAAGTAGAAATTAGTACTATTTGTTACAGGTTTGACACTTTACTAAAAATGACTCTGAATGTAGGCTTTTACTAAATAACTTTACATAACATTACTATTATTACTTTTTTCAGGTTGTGTTACTAAATTTAATTTATATTAATTTAAAGCATGAGACCCAGGTTATATGTTGCATGTTCTCTTGTTTTTTTTTCTTTTCTTTTAAAGACAAACCATATTTTTACAAAAAAAAAATTGATGGATTTATATAGCGTTTTGAAAAAAAAAAACTTTTAATTTATCATTAACGATATTGTTGTTTGATTTAATAATCATTGTTCAACATGTTCAGACTGAACCAATAAAACATTTAATTTGAATATTCACAAAATGTGTGGGTCTAGTTAAAAAAAATGTAGTTTTCCTGAAAACTATTGAAATGGATTTATAGCGTTTTGGAAAAGAACTCCTCATATTTTTTTTTTTTTTTAACGGAACTGCTTTTGAAATTACGATTGGTATTATTATAAATGTAAAGAAGTCATTCTGTTGGATACTATTTTGTTCCTTCCATAGTGTAAAATGGAAATATAATTTTTTTTTACAAATACAAGCAAAAATATAAAATTTAATATTAAAATATAAATATAAAATTTAACTACAGTTATCCATGTTAAATCGGGTTTCGAACCCATGTCATTATCATGTTCTAACCAGTGTTGTTTTTTGGCAGCCCTTTTAGTCTTAGTCTTAGTCTTTTGGACGAAAATGCTTTTAAGTTTTAGTCACATTTTAGTCACTTATAAACTTAATAGTTTTAGTCAAGTTTTAGTCGACGAAAACACCAAAAGATTTTAGTCAAGTTTAATCAATTTTAGTAAAAAAAAAGTAGTCTTTAACAAATTAATTTAGTTTAAAAAGTAGCGAAAATGGGCTTAGGTTTGACAGATTTAGCAAGTGTTGCAGTTCATAAAACAAGCTAACCTTACAACCTTTGCATAATAAACTAGACTTTCTCACTGATGGAGATGCAGTGCTGCCATTGCCAAGCTGTACTTTATTGTCACATTGGGCAGAAACCTTTTATCCCCATATTTCAAGTTATAGTTTTACCCCTGAATAATAAAAGCTATTTTCACCAGTTATCACAGTAATAAAGGAATAAAGGAATGGTTTAAAGTTTAAACAGCAAAAACGTTGAGCTTGAACATTGTACACAGATAAAGTGGTAACAGTGAAATCACTGTTTTACTCCAAAAAAGCCAAGCATAAAAACATTCTTACTTTGGCAATTGTGGCTTTATTTGAGAAATTGCTAAAGTGCAATGAACAATTTAGTATGCAACAATAAGATGCACATTTTTTTGTAAACACAAACATTATGTATAGTCTATCTTTAACTTGTGCAAACTGCAAAGTTGCAAACATTCTGAAACAAAATAATAAAATAAATATCTAATACTGAGGTGCATTGACCAAAGAATGCATACTTGAATATAAAGTATGAAACAAACATGACACTTGGAGTGTGTTGAACATAAAAATGAATAAGACAATCCCAGAATAAACACTGTATTTGGTCTTGGTTAGTTAGGTATTTTACACTTAAAGCCCTGTTTTAAGATCGTTTCTGATGAAATAGAACGGTTAAGATTGAAATTTGGACAAATGCTGTTGTCCCGAGAATTTTAGGTTTGTGTGTTAGCACCCACACAATCATTCATAAAACGCATTAAACATTCGTTTACAAAGACGTCAAACTCACCGAGTGGTCAGGGATGTTCACTGATATGCTCACACAAACATCACTGCAAAATATGCTTTCCAACAGGTTTTATCCTAGTTTTTGTCCGACTCTATTGACTTGACTTGGTACAAAAACTACCATTAAACCCTGTGTTGTTGTTGTGTGGAATCTGGTGCGCGCGCGGCGGCCGGTGCTGGGCGCATGCGATAGAAAACGGCAGCATTGCTGATACTTATTTTTAGCTCAATACAGACCGATTTCACGCAAAACAGGCATAAATTACATGCATTGTGAACGTCAGACTTATAATCATTTTCGTTCCGTCTCGTCTCGTCAACGAAAACTTGAAAACGTCTCTTCATGTTTTAGTCACCTCAGAGCTATTTTTAGCTAGTCATCGTCGCGTTATCATCATAAAAAAATGGTGCGTTAACGAAATCATTTCGTTATCGTCATCACTGACGAAAACATCACTGGTTCTAACCGTAAGTTCTACCACTTGGCCATGTGTTCACTTACGGAGAAATGCCCAAACATGTTTCTGCAGTGAGTATTCGCTCAAATGAGCAGGAAAACGTTTTGTCGTTAACCTATTGTGAGTGTAAGCCCACTTTACACGAAAACGTAGACCTTTTACAGTTTAAAAGATGATTTTATTTTAGCTGTTATGAGAAAAATAAATTCAAGTGAGCACCGCCGCGTTTGTCGAACACAATTAATGCCAGAATAAAACCTGATTTTAGAATAGACACTGGGCGTGGTGTGTCAAAAAATACTCAATTATAAACTTGAATATTTCAATATTTCGTTCAAAACCACCTCAAAACAATTCGTGACATTTTAAAAAGCCGTAAATCAATGTATTAAGGCCACTGAAACTGAAACTGACATCTCTCAATACAGGAGCAGAAGCGCTGGTTCAGATTTTATTATTTGTTGCATATATTGCAATATGCGTGTTGCATATTTAAAAATAAATAAATATATATAGGCTATATGGTCTAGGCTAATTATAGCATTGATTACTGTGGAGGGGGATGTTTTTTTTTAATTATACATTTTCTATATTCTATATTTTCTATATTTTTTGCATAACTGCTTTTGAAGATGTAAATTCAGTCAATCTGTTGGACGAGATTTGTTCCTTAGTGTAAAATAGAAATGCATGGTCATTTTATTTTATAAATATAAGCAAAAAAGTAAATGGTGTAACAGAGTTTTAGAACAAATCGTTCTGCATTAATACCCTAAATATAAAATACAACTACAGTAATCCATGCTTGATCAAGCTTCGAACCCATGTCTTTGTAATAGTAGAACCATAGGCCTATGTTCTACCATTCAGCCATGTGTTCGCTCTAATGAGCAAGAAAAAGGTTTGTCGTTATGCCTATTGTAAATGTAGGCCTGGGCAGTTTTAAAATATGATTTTATTATAGCTGTGATGAGAAAAATAAATTCAAGTGAGCACTGCCGCGTTTGTTGAACAATATTAAGGGCACTGAAACGCGCGCACTGCATGTTGTCTCAATACAGGCGCAGAAGCGCTGGTTCAGATTTTATTAGGCTATTTGTTGTTTAAACGTGCGTGTTGCATATTTAAAAAATATATATACACACATATTTGATATTGTCTATTTAGGCGAATTATAGCATTGATTACTGTGGAGGGGGAAATACCCCACCGGCAAATCGCAACTTGCTTACAGTAGCTTTTTTTTGGTTTGTTTTTTTTTTAAATCTATATGGAATTTTTTTTTTAACATAACTGCTTTTGAAGATGTAAATTCAGTCAATCTGTTGGAAGAGATTTGTTCCTTAATATAAAATAGAAATGCAAGGTAATTTTAATACATGTTTATGCGGGATTTGAAACAGTGTCATCAAAATGATTGTATCAAAGTTCTACCACTCGACCACGACTTTTCTCACTGACAAAAGCCCAGAGGTTCGGTTGTTCAGCAGTCAGTGTGTGCACGTGAGAGAAGCGCTCTTCAGTCTTTGCATTCCTCAATAGCGTCATTGGGCAGCACTATATTTTCGCTGACTGCGAGACAGGCCTATTTTAACTTTTGATTAATAAAATGTTCTCCTATAGCCTAAAAGTTTATATTCTAGTTAAAGCTATATTCTATTTAAAATGTAGGCTACCTACGTTTTGCTTTCGCTAAATGTCCCTTTGCGCCATCTGGTGGTCATTTCGCCACCGACTTTGAAATACTGCTGGTTTATTTTTGCCGCGGTAGATTTACCGCGGCAGCGGTAAACGACATTCTGGTTGTCCACCTACTGTATTACTGTGGAGGGGGAAATACCCCAACGGCAAATCGCAACTTGCTTAGCTTGGTTAGGTTTTTTAACATAACTGCTGTTGAAGATGTAAATTCAGTCAATCTGTTGGAAGAGATTTGTTCCTTAAAGAGTAACTAAACCCCTGGTCAGAGCCTGACTCCACCCACTAGCAATATTTGAAAAATGCTGAAAAAATGGGCAGACCCCAGCGGGGCCAGGGGGCGTGCACCTGAGACCCGCTGTGAGTGAGAGCTGCTGTCAGACTCTAAAAAAGAGCGAGACTGGAGTGACGCAAGTAACTGCCTTTGCAACAGAGCGGCCATTTGAAGTCGAGGACTTTTCTCCCTCACCTTCACCTGAAGTGGATGAGGGTGAATTGTATGTAGACACAGGGCCAAATCCATTCGAGCCGCTGGCTCAAACTGCGGTCTTAACTCCCGCATCGCGACCGGCATCTGATGAGTTTTGTCGTCGAGTTGATCTCAATAGCGCACGCTCTGTGGGCATGTATTCATATTGATATTCTGCCGCTATGTGAAAATTGATATTCTGCCGCATTTTGCTGTCAAAATCCAGCAAAATGCACCGGCTCGTTTGTCGACCCCAGAGGATTAACTTTATCCTAACCATAAATTGTGATTAAAATATCCATGATCACTCACATCAAGACGCCGCTGCGGTGGAGGAGTACATGCAGGACGAGCAGTGTTTGGCACTGCGTGTGGAGCTGTGTGGAGAAGCCCATGTCCACCTCTATTCCGTCACTATCCTGATCACTGTACTAAACTAATATATGATATCCTGATCGTTTTCAATACTCATAAATCCAACTCCTGACTCGCTACAGTAGTTTTGACGGAACCAGATGCTTTTATACCAGGGGCTAACAAGGGCGTGGTGAGCTCGCACCAAGGGTGTGACAGAGTCGCGTCTGAGAGTTCGCTACGTCAGCAAGTACCCCTACTGCAGGAGCTTTCCGTTTAACCTGAAGAGGGCAGCACTCAGACGTTTTTACACCATATATTTGAAAATCAAAACACTTTATACTCAATTGTCAAAAAATGTACTCGAATCAATGAACAGCATTTATGAGGCTCCATTCTTACAGATCATTAACTAAAAAAAGTTGTTTTGGTGTTTAGTTACCCTTTAATGCAAAATAGAAATGCAAGGTAATTCTAATACATGTTTATGCGGGATTTGAAAGTGTCATCAAAATGATTGTACCAAAGTTCTACCACTCGACCACGACTTTTCTCACTGACAATAGCCCAGAAGTTCGGTTGTTCAGCAATCAGTGTGCGCACGCGAGAGAAGCGCTCTTCAGTCTTCGCATTCCTCAATAGCGTCATTGAAAGCAGCACTTTATTTTCGCTGACTGCGAGATAGGCCTATTTTACCTTTTGATGAATAAAATGTTCTCCTATAGCCTAAAAGTTTATATTCTAGTTAAAGCTATATTCTATTTAAAATGTCGACTACTTTTACATAATTACGTTTTGCTTTTGCTAAATGTCCCTTTGCGCCACCTGGTGGTCATTTCGACACCGACTTTGAAATACGGCTGGTTTATTTTTGCCGCGGTAGATTTACCGCGGCACTTGCCGCAGCGGTAAACGACATTCTGGTTGTCCACCTACTGTATTACAGAATAAATAATTATAAAAAAATAATTTAAACAGTGACAGTGCAATTCAATTTTTTTTTTCAGTTTGTTGTAAACTCTGCCGCTTTGGACAACACAAGGGGCATTAATAAACATCTTTGCTATTTAGTGCACAATATTTTAATAAACTAACAACATCCACCAACATGAACTGTGGCAGTCAGTGCAACTGAGGTAGGTATTAACATCAAGTCTAAGACGACTCACTTAAAGGTGTCTTGAACTGGCTTTTAAAATTTTATTATATTGTTGTCTGAGGTCAACTTATAACGTTCGCTTGGTTTTTGCATTCAAAAACATCAAAATGAAAAAGTAATAGGCTATTTTGTACCCAAGTTGTGAGCCTTCCTGAAAAACGGTCGGTTTTTATGGGCGTGTCGCACTGAAGACTTGGAAATAAACGACCACTGCTGTGAGTGGATAACAGTTTTGCATATTATAGTGAGTTTAACTCACCCGTCGGTGTACAATGTTGTCAAATGGCAACCGGATTCGCCCATACATGTTCAACCAAGAGTCCGTGTGTTGCACAATTCCTGTCAGATCCAATATAGACGGCACAGCACCGTTCTTTACTCTTAATCGTTCTGCAAATCCAGTCTTGTTTACAAAACATTCCTCAGTGAAATGAAGCGAACAGACGACGATGTTTTACCCTCATCAGCTGGACCGTCATTAAAAATAAAGTTTATCCATGCAGTCCTATTGGAATCCAGCTTATGCAGCGACTGTCTTCTTCCACAACCAGGCACTGCACAATATTCTGTATTGCTCGGTAGAACGATCCGGTTTGTCATCACGAGGTAGGTATACTGTTAGGCTACTTAGCTATGCGTGTAATGCGCAAATCGGTGGGCGGGGCTAAACCAGCCGTTTTGAAATAGGTGTTGATCTTCTTCTGCGGGGGTGGTGTTTTAACCCCTTCGACGTCATAGTTTCCCACTTTTAAAAACGAGTCGTTTTCAGAGGCTGGTGTCAATAAAAGCTTTTATTGGACTAACAAGGACGTTTTTAGTTCTGAAACTTACAGGATATTCTTATAATATGATGACCTCTTAGATGTCAAAATCTCAAGGAAAATTTGATTTCTCAGTTCATCACCCCTTTAAAGGAGCCAATTTAGAAAAAGTGAGTGGCAGGTTTTTTTTCAAGAAAAGTAGCTTTTCTGCATTATCAGCAGTCAGCCTGTTTCTGTTTTCATCTATAATGTGTGACACTGCGCTGAAAAGCCTTTCACTTTCCACACTGCTACATGGGGCTGAGAGGTATTTATGGGCCATTTTAGCCAAAGTGGGGAACCTGATTTTGTTGACACCCAATACTTCAGAGGACTGTCTTCACGAGGGCTTGGGGCCTCTCCGAGGTATGTGTCGAGCTCAATGGAAGCACCTGCTGCCAGCCACTGTGCTACCTCGGGCTGCTCCTTAGCGATTTCATCAAATACAGTATCCAGACAGCTGCTAGTGCTGGTCTGGGACTTGAGGAACAGTTTAGCAGGAGGTTCTGCAGCTTCTGCCTGACTCCCCTCTGCCTCAGCTCTGGACATCATCTGCAGCTCCTGCTTCAGGTGCAGCTTGGCTTCCGGAGCAGTGTTGCTGGAGAAGAAGCGATCTTTATACCTGAACAAAATTGTGGAAAAATAGGACATATTAGGACAAAAATAGTATATTTTAATTTCCCCTAAACCACTGTCACAAATGCCAGCCATTTGGCTTTCTGGTAGTAATAAGGGAAATATATTTCATATTATATATATATATATATATTGCACACATTTGTATTTGTGTATTTTAGTTACAAAACTATAATATAATATTTCAGATGGAATTAATTAATCTTACAAATTTGTACTGTAGTTTATCATTGAATACCTATAGCACACAGACTTTACCTTGGGTCAAGTATGGTGGAGATGAAGTACAGTGGGTTGGTCTCGACGTCACTGAAGCGCTTCTTGACAGCTGCCAGTAAGGTTGCTTTCATTATCTTGACGCCGTGGTCCTCGTCTGTTTCTCTGTTTAGAAGTCTCACTAGCACAGTCACAGCTGGGATGACATCAGAGGCTAGTGCGTCGTAGCTGCTCACTTTTTTAGTTAGTTCCTCAAAGGGGGCGAGGATGGCAACAGTCTTCTCCATAAGAGCCCATTGGTGAGCTGTGAGATAGTCAGGGAGCTCATGCTTGGACACGTACACACCCAGCACTTGCTTTTGTTCAATGAGGGACTGGAGCATGTAATACGTGCTGTTCCAGCGCGTCTGTACGTCCTGCTGCAGTCTCTTTATTGGCTGGTTGAGCTGTCCCTGAATGTCCTCGAGGCGGGAGTAGGCTAAGGCGGAATATTTAAAATGCCCAACTATTTTCCGCCCCACGGCTATAGCATCAGCGATGCTCCTCTGTGCTAATAAGCCCTCGTGAACAGCCAGTTGGAGCGTGTGCGCGACACACGGCAGACTTGGGAGCCCTGCATCATTCATGGCTTTAATCATGTTTTTGGCATTGTCACGAAGCACAACATGAACTGGTGTTTTAGGTATACCCCATGTCTGGAGCATTTCCTCAAACACAATGCACTATAGCCTGGCTGGTGTGCGAGCCGCGGAATTGTTTCGCATGTAATATGGCTCGTTGCGGCGTGAAACTCTTGTCTATCCACTGGCAGGTTAGGCTAACTAGCGACATGGGGCTAACACTGCTTGTCCAAATATCTGTGGTGAAACTAAACGCAGAGGAGGCTTGCAGTAGGCTGTGGATATGTTTTTGCACTCAGTCGTGTAGTTTAGGCAGCTCCATGTCAGTCATGTAGCGGCAGCTTGGGACATCATATCTGGGCTCCAGAACATGGAGGAGACGCCGGAATCCCACATTTTCTGCCTCCGAGAGTGGCTGATCACTCAATGCAATGTACTCGATAATTGCCTGTGTTATTTTCACAGCACGTGGATTGTCTCTGGACATTTTATCTCGTCTCGCAAGAGTTTGCTGCAGCGTGGGTTGTGTTGGTTTAGAAGCGTGAGTAAACTCTTTGTACTCTGTGTCATGTTGGGATTTTAGGTGCTTGATTAAATTACTTGTGTTAAATGCGATACCTTTTGAGCCTCTTCTGGACAATTTTGCTGAGCACAATTTGCAGTCAGCCTTTATTTTGTCATCTTCATTCACTTTGAAATAGTTCTACACGGCTGGCATGTCTCGTCTCATTCGCCTCAACTTCTTCCCACTCTGAGCTGCAGCCGGGGCCTGGGGGCGGGTACTCGGTGCCTGTGATTAACCCCTTACACGCCGCTCAAACATAGACATTTCTCAGACCGTGGTATTGGTCCCCAGTATCGAGGGACTTTTAACGAATACGAGTACTTTAGAAAATGTGGTATTGAGGCCGATAGCAGATACCGGTATCGGTGCATCCCTAATTTTGAGTGTATAAATTCTTTCCTTTTACAAAAGAAAAAAAATGTCTGCACCTTTGCTGCGAAGCAAATATAGAGACCGGACCTCTTGGAATGGCAAACTTTAATTGAATACCCCTGGTATATGATGTTGTATGACAGTATAAGCAGTAATGGCAGCTGTTTATCACTTTAGCTAGATAAGGTCTCAAGATACAAACATGCTACAAAATGGAGAACACTTTTGTTTTTTTCTTTGGTTATACTACCATTACGTAACATGGGAGAAAGGCACTTGCAGTTCACCACTGTAAATTAAGCCAAATTCCTTTACAAATAAAGTGTACAATTTTAAGAAGCATAAAAAAATAGTTTCTGTACAACTAAAATAATTAGTTACACACAAGTCATATATGGCCACTCCCGCTAATAAGTTAAAATTATAGTGGATACTGTGATGTAAGTTTCAGCGATAATCATTATATGAAAATTAAATGCTGTCACATTCCTATTAAACATGCATCAGTAAAAGAGTGAGGATAAGGTGTTACCATGGGTAGAGGGTCCTGGTGGTTGAGCATACGGCTGATGTTGTTGACAATCTCTCGCGGGTCATAGTTGGGGATCTTGCATGCCCAGCCAGTCCCGATACCCTCAGCTCCGTTAACCAGTACCAAGGGAATTATGGGTATGTACCACTCTGGCTCCACCTTCTGATTGTCATCATACAAAAACTTTAACAGGCTGGAGTCCACAGCAGGAAACAGCAGTTTGGCCAATGGACTGTGTGGAAAGAGAAAAACTAATTTTTAGTTTAATTTTGGTGAGTGTATTTGAAGATGTAGAGATGTTAAATATGTCAAACTATATGATAGTAGGATGAATGAATGAATGTGCTTTGTGAAAGTCTAATGTGCTTTGTGTTTCATGCGAAGTGTTGCACTGTTATCATTTATATCCATGGAGCACATCTCAGCAACTTGGTTAACAAACTCCATCTCCACATATTTCCGAGAGTTTGGTAATACATTGTGGCAATACATTGTGCACCATTTTTTACCAGATTTGTATTGTAAATCGTTAAAAAACCTATGCCAACACACAAGAATACATCAATATCTTTCTAAATATGCAAATTGTTGTTAGTTGCGATTAAAAGTATATAAGTTTAAACCTTCCCTCTGAGTTTGGATGTTTTGATATCCATATGTTTTTGTTCAATAAATTACAGTGGTTGTAGAAGTGGCCAATCAACAACAAGAAGTTGGTGTCCTCTGTAGGCATTTATAGTACATAATATATGTGTTGATTGTTTATATTTTAAATATTACATGTATTTTGATAATGTTGTTATTTGATTTGATTACAGGATTTTGATTCTTTATTTAAACCAATTATTATTGCCTCATTGTTGTTATGTATTTTCAAGTAATTTTAAAGGCTGTTGTTCACTTAGGTCTATTTTTATTACCACAAAAAGTAAGTTTAGTCACTTTAAGTCGAATAAAAGAGTATTTTCCAGTCATATTTCGTCATTATAGTTTTCTTAAAAATAGAGTTCAAATATTGTCTCATTCTTGTGAACCCAAAATCATGTATCTCGTCTCGTGGGCTTTGTGGATCGTCTCCCTTGTGCCGTCGAACTGTTGTATAAACGTAATATCACACTTATATCCTTGTGATATGGCTGTATACTTTGCTGATATACAGCCATATTGCACTGCTACTCGTGTGATATGATGTATAAAGGCACTATTTGTTTTCATAACTTTCAAATTGCACATTGTTTGGAGTACAATCCATTTTGAATAATTGATTTAAAGTACTAATTTTTATTACTGGATTTTTTTATTACTGGATTTCTACAACCACTGTAATTTATTGAACAAATAATTGACAGAAAAAATAAATTATCAAAATAAACATTAGTTGCAGCCCTAAAAAGGATCATCATGAAGATCCCAACATTTCTAAGATCTAATCATTATTAGAAATGCTCCATTATACATGGTCTAAGCACAAACTTCACAAATTATTAAATCAAAACAAATAAAATCTTACCTAAGCATAGTGAAGATGTAACGAGGGCTGGCAGCATCTTTACCGCCATTGATACGGGTACCAAACTGGCCAAGAGGCTGAAGAATGTTGACATTGTTGCTGCCCACAAAGTTCTGGGCCAAATTCACGATAGTCATCATCAGGGCTTGCTGCATAAAAGACAATATTTCTTGAAAAAAATCTTTAATTCTGTTCAATTTCATATCTATTTCAATAAATAAGTGATGCCTGATCATTTTCAACATTATAATTTCTTGATTTTTTCTTTTCTTTTTAAAATAAGAAATTCACGTTTTAAAGGGGTGGTTGATTGCGATTTCACTTTTTTCATTTTAAATAGTGTGTAATGTTACTGTTGGTGCATGAACAGTATCTGCAAAGTTGCTGAGCTGAAAGTTCAAAGTAAGCAGAAATATCGTCTTTTAAAAATCAGGACCTTTAATGCCTGGGACTACAATATCGAATGGGACTACAACAGTATACTTTTCCCAGGTTTTATACATAACTAACCCATAAATTTACATCAACCCCCCCTCTGGAATATGCAAAAAGAGGGCATGGCTATATTTCTGCGGCTTTGTCGAAGAGGAAGTTCCATGCTGTTGAAAGTGTGCTATTTTCACCCAACTGTCAGGTCTTCTGTGTTTGGTCTTCCTACGGACGCTGTAGTTCAGCAATGGCTAAAATTGATGTTTAATTATGTTCCTGAAAATTACATTCGTAATTTAGCTCTCATTTGCTGCACATTTTAGCTCTCATTAGCTGCACATTTTACGGAAGACAGCTTCCAGAATCTCCACGAATTCAATGCCGGATTCAACAAGAAACATCTCGGTTACATATGGTAACCCTCGTTCCCTGACGTATTTTGCACCATTTGGAGACGAGCTAAAGACGACCCACTAACGCCCACAAATAGTGCGTTACAGTAATCCAGCCGGCTAGTGATGAAGGCATGGATGAC
The DNA here is from genome assembly GCF_988280905.1 of Pimephales promelas. Taxonomy (NCBI): domain Eukaryota; kingdom Metazoa; phylum Chordata; class Actinopteri; order Cypriniformes; family Leuciscidae; genus Pimephales; species Pimephales promelas. Next base: position 15,560,323 of record NC_142786.1, on the reverse strand, counting down.
TGTCTCAAATTGTCATTGTTCTACAAAAGGCTTTACTTTGGCCAATTGCCTCAGCTGAAAAAAGCCTTTTTTGACTACTGCTCTGATCTGGCTGTCAAAGTTCAGATCAGCATCAATTTTAACCCCTAGGTTAGTGATAACTGATTTATTGTATTGGGCCAAGGCACCCAACTCAATGGAACGAGTCCCATTAGTACCGCCAAAAATCATCACTTCAGTTTTATTAGCATTAAAACTTAAAAAGTTTATTGCCATCCAGGCTTTAACGTCATCAAGACACTCTAATAACGAACTGACAGAGGCATTCTTTTTAATAGTCATGTATATCTGAATATCATCAGCATAACAGTGAAAAGATATGCCATGTTTCCAAATTACTGAGCCCAGTGGTAGCAAATACAGTGAAAAGAGAAGGGGACCCAAAATTGAGCCCTGGGGGACCCCACAAGAGAGAGATACAGAAGAGGACTCCGAATTTCCATTACTATTTATTTTATTATTAGGGCTACTGTCACTTTAAGACCTGTACGCGACACGTCTAATATACACGGAGCATTTGACAAGCAGATTTCTCTCAATTTTCTCGGTTTGCTTTGAGTTTAGACATAACCAAATGTTCTTATGTAAACCTTGTGTGTATTTGAGAAAATTAGCGAAATAATACTCGAAAGATAACTTAGTCCAGCAACCAGGCGCTGTTAGACAAGCTTTTAGTTCATGTGCGCGTCGGGTGTTCGCGATCAGAACAGCGTATCAGCAGTGAATGACATGTTTAACCGGCAAGGCTTTAAAGCACATGCAAATTAACTTTTGTGAACTCGCTGAACAGATAGCCGTTCCTCTGCGTTAATATTGCGAGTATTTGTCGCGTTGTACACTAATGCTGTTGAGACGGAGGTGTCAGAACTGCAACTGACAGAATGCACGATATAGCTGCTACATATTTCTACAAAAGCAGTCAGCAGCTTGCTTGGAGCAATGGATCATAGCGCAAATTTGAAATATATCAACTGACAACGATACCAGCGCGAGAGCGACTGAGATACGAGATTGAGCAGGTGAACAAGCTGAACCAATTAGACATTCTCTGGCTGAACGCAAATACGTCCTTGTTGATACTTTGAAAGGAACTTTCTTTACGCACGTCAGCCAAATATGGGTTATGTCCTCATATTCTCTCCTTTTCACTCCGGCTGCCGACACCCGTCCCCGTCTTTTTTTTTTTTTTTTTTTTTTTTTACAGATCTGCATGATTCACGTAGGTCACATTTTCAGGTCGGAAAATCCGGAATTCCGGATTAATCCGGAAAAATCACATGCCTGATTAATAACTGAATCAATAGTTTTAAACAAAACGCGAGGCTTGTTACTGTTCAAAAGAATGATCTCAGAGATATACATTCTTTTTGCTTCTTTCACAGTTTTCTGGTAGTGAGGCCAACAGTCCCTAAGCATTTGGAATGACACTTGCAGTTTGTCTTTTTTCCATTTGCGCTCGACTTGACGGCACTTGCGTCTAACAGCACGCACCGAGTCATTTAGCCGTGGTTCAGTTTTTGTTTTTGGTTGCCTAAGTTTTAATGGAGCTACAATATCTATAGTAGATTGACAGGTGGAATGTAACCATGAGCTAAGCTCCTCTGAATCATTATGCTGTGGTATACTAGAATTCTGATTAAACACAGATGAAAATTTAACAGCAGTAGTAGAGTTTATGATGCGGCAGGGCCGAGCAACACTGCAGGGTTTGTTTGCATTACAGTCCAGGGCAATCTCAAATAGTATGGGCATATGGTCAGAGAACAATGCATCGCCAATCTCTAGATTATGAACAGGCAACCCAAAAGATAGAATTAGATCAAGTGTGTGTCCACGTTCATGTGTGGGTCCAGCCACAAACTGTGTGAGATTAAAAGAGTCAATAAGGCATAGGAAGTCTTTTACCATTGGGGCGTCATTACAGCACACATGGACATTAAAATCCCCAGTAATTAGAATGCGGTCATATTTCGGCATCATCTCGGCCAGGAATTTGGAAAACTCATTTATAAAATCCTTATTATATTTCAGAGGTCGATAGACAACTGCACATAATATAATATGAGAACGGCCAAGCTCAAGCTCACAAGCAACAGCTGCGCGTCCTCGTCAGCGCGGGCATAAACGAGCGGCTGTGTGATTGCACTTCAGTTTTTTGCTGAGGAGCCAAACTTGGAAAGCTGGCCCCCCAGCGGGAAGCAGCAGATGTGGCGATGGGACCTACGTCTCCGTTCCCTCCGTCAGGAAACGAGGGTTACAATATGTAACCGAGACGTTCCCTATCGGTCAGTCACTACAACGTAGGTCAGACTGACCAATAGGAATCCCTACCAAAGCGCCACAGTCGCTGCACCCCATCCAGTGCCCCATGCAAGCCTCTGCACCTTCTAGCCTAGAAGGACGATAGGAGGAGGGTTGCACAGAGAGTGTCTGACACTATTGTTCCTTTAAAACCCATACAGTGAGACTTGGATAACACTGGGAAAGCATGCCCTTTTTTAGAGGGAGGGGAACGCTGCGGAATCCACTTTCTTCAGAGAGTTATGTGGAAATACATATGGACTAACCCGAAGGCTGTACTGCATATGATATAATGGGTGACTTAGCCCAAGGGAAAGGCACGGGCTTCCGTCTTAGGAGCAGCCGTGGAACATATACACACATGGGATCCCCGAAGGGTCGCACATATGTAACCCAGCCCGAGTCCGGCTCTCAGGGATTCAGGGGCCTGGCTCCGGACGCTCCACCATGTCCGGGCCGAGGGGTGTTGGAGGACTCGACAGGTTTTTCACTCTGGAGCAATAAGGTTGCACAGTAGGGTGCAGCAAGCCAACAGGGCCGGGCCTCTCAGTGCTTCTACCCGTTTAGGCTATAGTATCTAGCGAATGTGTTAGGTGTCGCCCAGCCCGCAGCTCTACAGATATCTGTTAGCGAGGCACCACGAGCCAACGCCCAGGAGGATGCAACTCCTCTCGTGGAGTGTGCATGCAACCTGAGCGGGCAGGGCACACCTTGAGCCTGGTAAGCCAAGGCGATGACATCCACTATCCAGTGGGCCATCCTCTGCTTGGAGACAGCCCTTTCCTTCTGCTGGCCTCCGTAACAGACAAAGAGCTGGTCTGAGGTCCTGATGCTTTGAGTTCTGTCCACGTACAAACGCAGAGCGTGAACAGAGAAAAGCCAGGGCGGGACTCGGCCATGAAGCCAGTGCTGAAGCGGTCTCATATGAAGCAAACTGAGCGGGGTTACCGCTCCTGCTGCTGCCATATGCCCCAGGAGCCTCTGAAAGAATTTCAGTTCAAGCAGAAACGTGTTCAAGCAGTCCAGCACCGACTGAGCGTGCTGCTCTGTGAGGCGCGCTGTTTGTGCAACCGAATCCTAGTGGTGTGCTAGTATGAGCCAGTCGTCGAGATAGTTGAGGATGCAAACACCCTGTTCTCTAATGGAAACAAGGGCCCCTTCCGCGACTTTCGTGAAGACACGGGGGGGACAGGGACAGCCCGAAGGGTAGAACCTTGTACTGATATGCTCGACCCTAGAACGCAAAGCGCAGAAACGGCCTGTGTCGAGGGAGAATCGAGACATGAAAGTACGCGTCCTTCAGGTCGATCGCTGCAAACCAATCTCAGGGACGGATGCATTCGAAGATGCGTTTGTGCGTGAGCATTTTGAATTTGATTCAAAACTCGCAGGTCCAAGATCGGTCGTAACCCACCACCTTTCTTGGGTACAATGAATTAGGGACTGTAGTGCCCTGACTTCATATTGGCTGGAGGGACCGGCTCTATCGCGTCCTTCGCCAGTAGGACTGCGATCTCCGCGCGCAAGACATGGGCATCGGCTGCTCTCACTGTAGTGGAGTGGATGGCCCGAAACTTGGGGGGACGCTAGGCGAACTGAATCGCATAGCCGAGCCTGATGGTCCGGATGAGCCAGCGAGACGAACTGGGGAACGCTAACCAGGCTCTCAGAGACCGTACAAGCGGGACCAAGGGGACCATAGGCGTACCTGGAGTGGGACAGCGAAGTGGAATACAAGGACCTGGCTGGGGTGGCTCTCTCTGGGAGGCAGCACCCAGCGGGGTCTGAGTGTGCTGTGAAGCGCTAACCTGGTTCCACGGGGCAGGAGGTGTGGGAGGCAGCTTTGTGGCGTTCTCAAACCATACACTGCAGCCAGCTGGCGATACAAGAGGAGGATGAGAGTCGTAAGGATTTTGTTTGCGGACCCAGAGATGGTAGAAACTGCTCTTTTATTGAAAATTTTGGTACCTGAGAACAAAACAAAAGATTTTCCACCCGGCCCTCTTCCGGTGGAGGGAGCGATACGGCCATCATCTCCTGGAGAGCAGTCCTCGCCATCTCTGGGTTGCCCGTCCTAGGGCCGCATGGTGTTGGCTTTGCCGCCCCTCTTGGCGGGGGCCTGGACGGGCGGGCCGTTCCGTCTGCGACTGGCTCCGCAGCGCCGCTTCGGTGGAGGCTGCTGCTGCGGCGCGGGAGCCGGGGAGGGCGCAGGCGGATGCCCCCGGCGACGAGCAGACTGAGGAGCCGCCGGCAGTGGGGTGGAGGCAGCAGCTTACCGTCGTGGCAGGATGTGTTTGATGGCCTCAGTCTGCTTCTGTACAGCCGAGAACTGCTGGGCAAAGTTCTCGACCGCGTCACTGAAGAGGCCGGTCTGGGACACGGGGGCGTTGAAGAACCGGAGCTTGTCGGTCTTCCACATGTCGGCCAGACACAGCCAGAGATGGCGTTCCAGGACCACCATTGTGGACATCGCACGGCCCACTGAGCGAGCGGTAACCTTTGTCGCACAAAGCGTGAGGTCCTTGGTTCTTGGAACACCAGTGGATCGTGACCACCCTCGTCCAGTTCCTTCAGTGCCTTGGCCTGATGGACCTGGAGCAACACCAAAGCGTGCACGGCAGAGGCAGCTTCCCCACAGGCCTTGTAAACCTTGCCGGTTAAGTCAGATGAGCACCACCGGCGGGATGCGCGTGGAAAACCACAGCATGCCTGGAAACCTGGACAAAGGACACTCCGGCCCGAAGAAAAACAGGATCCGACCATGGGGAGAAGGTTTGGCGACAGTGCGGGGTTATTTTGACCCTTAACGTGCCGCTCTGCCACGCCCACCTCGGGACTCGATCGTGAAGCCAGTGCTCGAGCGGTCTCATATGTAACAGGCCGAGCGGTGTTACTGCGGCTGTGGCTGCCATATGCCCCAGGAGCCTCTGAAATAGTTTCAGTGGAACCGCTGTCCTGCCTCGAAAGGACCTGAGGCAGGAGAGCACTGACTGGACGCGTTCCTCCGTAAGGTGCGCCGTCTGGGCGACCGAGTCCAACTCCATACCGAGATAAGAGATCCTCTGCACGGGGCAAAGTTTGCTCTTTTCCCAGTTGACCTGAAGCCCCAACCGGCTGAGATGCCGTAGGACCATGTCCCTGTGATCGCACAACACCTCTCGCGAGTGAGCCAGAATGAGCCAATCGTCGAGATAGTTGAGTATGCAAATGCCTTGTTCTCTCATGGGAACAATGGCCGCCTCCGCGACTTTCGTGAAGACGCGGGGTGACAGGGCCAGCCCGAAGGGTAGGACTTTGTACTGATACGCTCGACCCTCGAACGCAAACCGTAGAAACAATCTGTGTCGAGGAAGAATCGAGACGTGAATGTATGCGTCCTTCAGGTCGATGGCTGCAAACCAATCCTGGGGACGGATTCGAAAATGCGCTTCTGCATGAGCATCTTGAACGGGAGTTTGTGCAGGGCCTGATTCAAAACTCGCAGGTCCAGGATTGGCCGTAACCCACCGCCTTTCTTGGGTACAATGAAGTAGGGGCTGTAAAACCCGGACCTCATCTCGGCAGGAGGTACCGGCTCGATTGCGTCCTTCGCCAGCAAGACATCGATCTCTTTCCGCAGGACAGGGGCGTCCACTGACCGCACACGGGTGAAGTGAACGCCCCTGAACCGGCGTGCAAACTGAATTGCATAGCCGAACTGAATGGTGTGGATGAGCCATCGGTACGGACCCGGCGCTAGCCAGGCTTCCAGGTACCGACCCAACGAGCCCACCCGAACCACCGGCGTACCCGCGGAGGGGCAGCGAGGTGGAAGGCAGGGACCCGGCTGCAGTGGCAATGTAGCCACTGGAAGCGGGGTCTGGGCGTGAAGTTCGCCAGGGACCTGCTTCCTGCTGCGGGCCGCCCCGTGGCGAGGGGAGGGGAAGAGACGCAGCATGAGGCCCTGCCTCCTCGTGATCTGGTCTCTGCCCCTCCGAATCCAGTTGCTGACCAGAGGAAAACCAACAGGCGCGGGAGGGGAGTGAAGGGGCACCCCGCCAGGAGGAGGCGGTCTTCGGACACAGCTGCATCGCGACAGACCGCTCTACTGGGGGGATTCCCTATTACCCATGCGCCACCCCGCTATCCAGTAGTGGTGCAACGGATCATCACTGATCCGTGATCCGTTCGGATCAATGTCTTCGGTTCGGCACACACGTGATCCGCGGATTGATTATGAAAAAAAATAAAATAAAATAAAACGTGCGCATGTTGTTCAGTCAACGCACAGCTTCGTCATAGCGAGCGGAGGAACGGAGAAGCTTGAACGCCCCGCGTTATTTCAGGGCTCCAGACCAGACTGCGACCAAAATTTGAGAGTGTGCGACTGAATTTTACATCCAGTCGCACATGTGCGACCAGTAAATTTGCCACACGTTAAAGTAAACGCATGGTAAAGCGGCGCGTCAATGAATCCGTGACAAGAATAGCGCGCGTAAACATCTGTGGGAGGGAGACGGAGACAAATATCACATCCTGATGTGCGTCTGAGTAATCAGCGATCTCGCTCACGCAACACTGTTACTAGGAGATCCAGTGAAGAAATCCATTGAATTCGCCTCAGAATTAATAACATCAACACCACGAGATCCAGTGAGAAACACTCCGATTCGGCGCAGAGTTCTGTTATAAACCATATCAGATCAAACAGAGCTGACGTGGAAACCAGGAGAAACACTTATAGAAGTCTTTCAGTCCACAAATCAGCCTATATATGATAATGTGTAAGAAATAGTCAAATGCTTACAAGTAGCCTACTACACATCTTTTCCCAGCACTTCAATAATATCATAAATAAATGTTTTATTTTTTTGAATTTTTTATGTGATTACCAACACATTTTTTGTTTATCCTTTAAAGATTGTCCTAAAATGAAAAAAGTACGATGATATTTTCACTACTTTTATTAATTGATATTAAGACATTATAAATGATAATAACTAAGTTAATTTCATCTACACCCTAAATTAAGCTTAGTGATTTATTGTCAGCCCCAGTGCCAGAATTATTTTTTATTTTTTATTTTTTTTTGTAGAACTCGCTGTGAGTTCTCATTTGAGGTGATGCTGCCCTCAACTTTCAGTCTGGAACCCTGTGAAGTTAAAATAAAACAGAATATCATAATGTTAAGTCTATTTATTATTAAAGAATTTGTCAGTAGGCTATTACAGTTATTTTGGGGGAAATTTGAATAATTGCATTGCAAGCTGATTTAAGGTGTGATCCTAAATTTTCTGCTTGCGCTCCTAAAATTTTCAGTCAGGGGCAACAGCGCTCCTAGTAAAGTTAGTCTGGAGCCCTGCATTTAAATCACCTGTATGGGACCATTTTGGATTTTCCATCAAATATTACATGAAGGAAAGAGTTGCATAATCAGACCGGGCTAAAGCCATCACAAATGCTATCGGTGTGTTTATAGCTGCAGACATGAGGCCACATTCGGTTGTGCAAAACGAGGGCTTTAAACACATACTGAAAGTACTTGAGCCACGTTACGACATGAACTGTGTTGGATGAACTATCCCGAGCATCTGTTGCGCTCACGACAGACAGGTGGACTTCTAGGGGAACAGAGCTATGTGACGATTACCATTATCGTCACATAGCTCTCACCGCTCACAATTTAAAAATTTGTCTTGTATTTTTTTTTTTTTTTTTTGCTGATCCGAAAAATGATCCGATCCGTGACCCTGATCCGAGAAACGATCCGATCCGTGAGTTTTTTGATCCGTTGCACCCCTACTATCCAGGGTGGTGAGGAAGGAGGAGCGAGGTTGCCTCTATCTGAGTGCCAGAGGCGCCGACCAAGACTTCCTCAACTCCTCATGTACTTCGGGGAAGAAAGGGACTGGACCAGGCCATGGGGCAACAGCACGACCCGCTCCGCGAACCCAATCGTCCAGCCGCGAAGGTTCGGGACCCGGTGGAGGGTTCCACGCAAGCCCGACATTCGCGGCCGCCCATTCGAGCACAGCAGCCATTTCCGGGTCAGGCTCCACCGACGCCACCACACCCGAAGGGGGCAGAGCCGCAGAGTCTTCGCCAGAAGACTGCTCTTCCTCCGATGCCGCGATCGACATCTGATCCTCAGGTGGCGCACCGAAAGAGACAACCGGAAGCACCCGAGGGGGCTCCGGCCGCTCCACCGGAAGCGCCGATGGCAGCGTGCTGCTAGAGGCGTGAGGCGCCTGACAGGATCTTTCAACTGTCGCGTTTCTCACAGTAATCCTCATACGCTCACCAACAGGAACTGAACCAGCAGACGAACTAGATCGGAGATTCTCTGAAGGGACTCAGTCTCGAACGTAGCATCGCGAGAGTCATATTCCCGCAATGAGAGCATGACTCATGCACAAGGGCCACCTCAGCGTGTGCTAAGCCCAGACACGTGAAGCAGTGCTTGTGGCCATCAGCCTTAGGGAGAAATCGACCGCATCCAAAAACGCACGGGCAAAAAAGAAACTGCTCTTCAGTGCCGAAGCCCCGAGGGATCTCCGCCGCAGACACCGCCGGAAACTGCAACCGCATGCTTCACTCGAGACGAAGACCAGTGGAAGCACCGTCACACCAGAACCCCGAACGTTTCTTCACCAGGCTCGTTTTCTTCAGGACAGCAGTTAAGCTCTGAGAGGCTCCGAAGCAAAAAGCTCCGCGCTTGTAGGCGCCTCGCGAAATGCAAAGATTGCATGCCAATGGTTATTGGCTCGTTGTTAATTTTATCAGAAGTAATAAGGCTCCCTAGCGAGATCCCAATTCGACACGTTGGAGTTTCCAGAACGAAAGGGAAGTAATAATTTTAAATGTATATTTGAACGTATAATTTCAGAGGTAATGTTTTCATTTGATCAAGGACGTAAACAAATGCCAGCGCTGGCTTTAGTAGTCACTTAAAGGCACTCTATGCAAGATCTGTACCTTAATATAACAGCTTCAAAGTCGTTTTGGTGGTTAACAAAGTCATAGTAGGGCGAATCATCCTGGTAGGAAAGCTTGGGGGGGACGCCGCCGGAAAAACCAGCCATGCAAGTTTGAGAGTGGCGCCCCTGACACAGCGCGTGAGAATCACGAAATGGTTTACGGCAACGACGTCACACGCATCAACAACATCATACTGTATGAAGCTACTTTCGAAACAGGGAAAGAGAATCGGACCGTGCTAGAAACCGGACAAGAGTCCACTCGGTCTGGCTTTCACTCGTTGGCGCGAGCTTAAAAGCTGCACTGGATTGTAACTGCGATGCTGACCTGGCGATCTTGTTGATGGACTTGTAAGTAAATCTCTTATTTATAAACTTGTTTGTATTTGTATACTAGTTGTTTCTATATTGTATGTTGCTGCACTGGCTTGTGGTATGTAATTTTTTACGGTGCTGTTCATTCATCCGTTGTTGATAATAAGACCAGTTCAATAATTCTCACATGTCTATAGCTTTCGATTCCCAGAGCTTTAAGCAGACCTTTCTAAAAACAGTCGTTTCTCTTAGTCTTGTTGTTTTTTCCGTTATGTTTTATTGCCGAGCTTGCCACAAGAGCTAGTTTGCCAGCTGAACTCAGGTGTTGTGATGTGTATTTATCACGTATCTTTAGTCCTGTGTCTGGTTCGGATTTCTTATGACGTGTGTAAGTTACTGTTATATCAAGTTTATCTGACTAACAGTACACTTCCCGACTGTAACTTCAAATTGTGTTGATTATGAATCAATCAAATCTTGACGCTGTTGATGTTGATTCTTGCGATTACCATGAGGACATAGTCAATATCTCACATAATTATTAGGACATATATAAGCCTAGAGGTTGTAAATAATTGAACACAATTTGCTATTATGATAAATTGTAATCATGTCTAAATCATAACGTCCAATGTTATGAAATAATGCGACGTACATTTAACTTGATTGATGTCATCTGACATTTTGTAATTTTAACATTACAATCAAAAAACATGAATGAAATTATACAGTAGCCTATACACTATAGGCTATTTACTTCTGATTTTGCAGAAATCATGTAAAAACGCTATAAGCCAGCAAACGCGATAGGCAACTTTATTATTAAAAAGCAGTCTAGCACTTGACAGTATATGCAGTAACAGGGGAATAACGGTTATTTACGACAGTGCAAGTACACCACAGCGGCTCTAGAGGTCACTGTTTTACAAAAAAACCAGAGAGTGCATAGTGTGCCTTTAACGAACTCCTCCTAGGGATTTAGTCGGATCGACTTCAAATTTCTGCAGTGCCTTCTAGGGCTGGGCGATATGACGATATATATCGTTACCGCGATAGAAAACGTCAGGCGTAACAGATTTTTTTATTCCGTGTATACCGCGAAATGCAAATAAGGGGGCGTGGTTAACTCCCGTGCAGCGCGCGTGAGACTGATGCTGAGATTTGTCAAAGAAACATGGAGAAAGCAGATCAAGAGGATCCACAAAGGAATTACATTTTCTAAAGGATTGTTGTTAACGTGATATGTTCGGGGGGAAAGGCAGCCGTCAACTTGAGCAGAGCAGCAGCACCCAGGCTACAGTTTAGAGGAGTGCACGTTCGCAACAGGGAAAGCATGAAGTTACTTGATAACAACATTTCATAGGCTATATCAATATCATTACGAGAAATAACCTTAAATAATGTATAGTTATCCGCATCTTTCCTTCTCTTATGTATAGTTACTTTTTAAACATGAAAATCGCATTCAGCATGAATGAACATCCTGCTTGTTAAAACGAATGTATAATCCTGTTTCTGAGGCAAAATTAGTAAATATGCAGCGCGAGTTATATATTTTTAACTCCAAACAATTGCCTACTGGACCAGTTGATAAAATCTCCCTTTGATTCGATCCGTGATTACAACTTCACTCTCAAATTAATCGATCGCATTTTGTTGATGTAAAAGACGCGCGCGTGCACAACCACTGAGAGGGAGCACGCGGTGTTCGACGCACTGTTATAAGGTGTGTATAATTTAAACTACTTAGTCAACACTAACAGTAGCTGCGGTTTGGTTTTCATATTGCTGATCTTCTTCTTGTCACTTCCGAACTGACGGGTTGCCAGATATAACAAAAAGAGCAAAACAAGCCCGTTAAAACAACAGTGTGTGCAGTCTCCGGTTGTGCAGGAATACCCTTCTCCGTTAAAAACACAGTATAATAAGCACATGTGGTAAAAAAAATATTATAATTATATTATATATATTATAATTATATTATAAACTGATTGATGAAGTAGGCTAAAGCAATGCATGAGATTGAAAAATGATTTAAAGTTGAAATGCACCTATGAGTTATATTTAATATCAATCTGTTGTGGGAAGTTCATCTAAAAGTTTATGAGTGTTTTTTGTTTACTATATTTTTATATAAAAATAGTTTACCAAATAAATAAGTTACCAAATAAAATAAAAATAAAACAAGGTGGTGACATACTTTTCATTTCTAAAGTATTTGGGTTTATTTATTATACAAAGCCCTTTTTGTCTTTTTTTTTTTTTTTTTTTGAGGATAACTATATAAATAACTATATCGTGAAATATATCGTTACCGTGAAATAAAATTAGTCATATCGTGAAACACAATTTTGGTCATATCGCCCACCCCTAGTGCCTTTTAAAGGCATTGACGATGTAAAGTTGTGCTATCTGCGCGTTTTCGTCGATGGGCGTGTCCGTGGCGTCGATGATTCGCCATGAAACAGGAAGTTGTAGTAACTTGGCTGTAAATGCCCAGATCTGCACCAAATTTTACACATTTGACAAGAGTCCCACCCTGAACAAATCTACATGCTGACATTCACCCACAGTCATAGCGCCACCCGCTGGCAACAGGAAGTGACCTTAAACGAAGCAGCCCACGCCGCTTGTTTGACCAACATGTACGAAACTTCTGTGGTACATCTACTATGACCAGACGCACAAAAAAGCCTCTTGGAGCGATGCCCTAAACTTGACAGGAAGTCCGCCATTTTGAATTTGGAGGCCATTTTGGGACGATTTACACACTCCGTACTTTAACGAACTCCTCCTAGGGATTTAGTCGGATCAACTTCAAATTTCTGCTGTACCTTCTAAAGGCATTGACGATGTAAAGTTGTGCTATCTGTGCATTTTCGTCGATGGGCGTGTCCGTGGCGTCGATGATTCGCCATGAAACAGGAAGTTGTAGTAACTTGGCTGTAAATGCCCAGATCTGCACGAAATTTAACACATTTGACAAGAGTCCCGCCCTGAACAAATCTACATGCCGACATTCACCCACAGTCATAGCGCCACCTGCTGGCAACAGGAAGTGACTTTAAATAAAGCAGCCCCCGCTGCATGTTTGACCAACAAGTACGAAATTTCTGTGGTACATCTACCATGTCCAGACGCACAGAAAAGTCTCTTGGAGCGATGCGCTAAACTAAACAGGAAGTCGGCCATTTCTAATTTTACCGCCATTTTAGGATGATTTACTAATTACATACTTTAACTAACTCCTCCTAAGGTTTTAGTCGGATCGACTTTAAATTTCTGCTGTGCCTTCTAAAGGCATTGACGATGTAAAGTTGTGCTATCTGCGCGTTTTCGTCTATGGGCGTGTCCGTGGCGTTGATGATTCGCCATGAAACAGGAAGTTGTAGTAACTTGGCTGTAAATGCCCAGATCTGCACGAAATTTGACACATTTAACAAGAGTCCCACCCTAAACAACTCTACATGCCGACATTCACCCACAATCATAGCGCCACCTGCTGGCAACAGGAAGTGACGTTTAACGAAGCAGCCCCCGTCGCACGTTTGACCGACCTGTACGAAATTTCTGTGGTACATCTACCATGTCCAGACGCACAAAAAAGCCTCTTGGAGCGATGCACTAAACTCGACGGGAAGTCCGCCGTTTGGAATTTGGCGGCCACTTTGGGATGATTAACACACTCCGTACTTTAACAAACTCCTCCTAGGGATTTAGTCGGATCGACTTCAAATTTCTGCTGTACCTTCTAAAGGCATTGACGATGTAAAGTTGTGCTATCTGCGCATTTTCATCAATGGACGTGTCCGAGGCGTCGACGATTCTCCATGAAACAGGAAGTTGTTGTAACTTCAGTGTACATCCTCAGACCTGCACAAAACTTTATACCTTTTACAACAGTCCCACCCTGAACACATGTACATGACAAAATTAGCCCACAGTCATAGCGCCACCTGCTGGCAACAAGAAGTGACCTTTAACGAAGCAGCCCCGGCCGCATGTACACAGCTGAGCTCCAGAATATGCAGCGCGGCCGCCTCACAGCCCGACGCGCTACAGGTGCGAGGGCCCGCCCATCGCTGCTTGCAGCTTTAATTTTCACTGTTTTTTGAAATGCCCGCATTAACAATATCGTGCATAATATTCATTACCGCGATTTATTGCATTACCGAATAGCGGCACGTCTACATTGCACTAATAATGACTAAGAACAAATTAAAGAAGAAAGGAAAATAAATGTTTGCTACTAACTTCACCATGATGGTATGCAGACATCTCAGCCACGGATCCGGCCAGCTGGGCCACCTTAACCTCCCTTTTATCATTCCTCTTCAAACAGGTGAACAACACCTTCCTCTGGCCTGGCTTCAGACCTTCATACAGCAGATGAAAGTAGACTTGATATTTAGAAGCCCAGTTAAATTACAGGCAAGCAGCATTAGGAAATTTCATTATTACTTCGGTCAAACATAATCCACACACACACATTATATACACAAATAATTATTACACACACACACACACACACAAAACCAACAACATTTATTTACTCAGCTAGGAAGAGAAACCCAGAGTTTAACATGTTAAAAACATAAATCAAGATACACACCATCAACAAGCGATGGAATCGAACGCTCATTGTCAGAATTGGAGAAGAGGATGAGTTCTTTATTGATGAAGTCATTGTAGGAAAGGTGTTGTGTTGTTGTGCCGTACAGGTATTGCTGTGAAAAGAAAACAAAGATGTGCACAATGAAAGATCAGAAATTTATTCATTTTTTAACAGTAGTGAGTTTCAAACACCTTGAAAAAAATCTTGACACTTTTAAAGGGGTGGTTGATTGCGATTTCATATTTTTCATTTTAATTAGTGTGTAATGTTGCTGTTGGTGCATGAACATTATCTGCAAAGTTGCAGCACTGGATACAACAATGGATACAATTTATGTTTCATTATGTTCCTGAAAATTACAATCGTAATTTAGCTCTCTGTGTTGCGCATTTTACGAAAGACAGCTTCCCGAATCTCCACGAATTCAATGCCGGATTCAACAAGAACCTGTTACTAAAACTTGAAGCAGTTCCAAGCAGTTGTTGGGCCACAACCTGTAAGTAGGCTAAATAATTTTAAATCTATTTGCATGTATAATTTCAGACATAATGTTTTAGTCTTATCAAATGCCAGCGCTGGCTTTATAGCCACTTAGTTATGCTATTTTGTGTCTACGACAAACGCGTACAAACATTTTGGACCTGAATTTGTACATGTACTAATTTTGTAAATGTATTTTTCATGTATATATATACTTTTACAACGTTATTTTCGATTTGATCAAGAACGTAAACCAATGCCAGCGCTGTTTGTGTATATAGTAGCCAGTCAGTTCGACAAACAATTTTAAAATAATAGTATAATAGTTGCAAGTTGTGGTTATTAACCCTCTACTATACACATTAATAGGGAGGATTATGAAACCAAAGATTTTGTTCGATTGATAACAATCTGGTGTAGTGACAAGTCTAATTAGTTAATGGAATTCATAGCTGATATAAAAATTTGGATGACTAGTAATTTCTATTACCTATTTACTAAAATCCCTAATTCTGTTTCTAATGATTGGACCAAAAACCTCTGCAAGTACTAACCTAGAATACTGCCTAACAATCGATGGCTGTTCTTTCAAGTTTTCGTCGTCGGTTAGGAACTAGGCATGTAAACAGTTAATCGATTATTATTGATTAATTGTCGATAAGAATTTACTTGATTAAATTAAATTGGTCAGGTCGACGCAGCAGCAAAACATCCCTGTGCGTCGCGCGAGTATTCCGCGTCCTGTCTGAAAGTCTCAAGCTGCAAGCTGAATGCGTGAGAGTAGGCAGCCCTGCGGGGATAAATCGTCGTGAGCGTTCCGCCATGCTTCTACTCCATGTGAGGATTGTTTGACTAGTGCACACTGTCGCATGCACACAGCTGTGCTTATGTGGGGATTGTTTACATCAGAGTGCGCACGTGTTTTGCGCAGCATATACGCAGTGTTTGAGCGGCTGATGGAAAATAAGTTAATGCACGCTCTAAAAGTATTATTTTTCACGGTATTTTGAAGAGCCCGCGATAACAATATCGTGCATATTCATTACCGCGATTTATCGCATTACCGATTATCGGCACATGTCTAATTTCATCACGACCAGATGAAAACACTAACTCATCTAAAATGACAGAGTGTCTCAAAGATATAAAATGCTGGATGACGTGTAATTTCCTGCTATTAAATTCAGATAAAACGGAGGTATTACTTATTGGTCAAAAAACTACTCACAAAACCTCTTACAATACAACTTTAATATAGACGGGTGTCCTGTTACTTTATCCACTACAGTAAAAGACCTGGGTGTTATACTAGACCGCAACTTGTCTTCGAAAATCATATTTCATATGTTACAAGAACAGCCTTTTTCCACCTTAGAAACATTGCTAAGCTACGTAACATGCTATCTATTTCTGATGCAGAAAAATTAGTTCTTGCATTCATGACCTCGAGACTAGATTACTGTAATGCTTTACTAGCCGGTTGTCCTGCATCCTCAATAAACAAGCTACAGTTAGTAAAAAATGTAGCTGCTAGAGTTCTTACTAGGTCACGAAATTATGATCATAAAACAGATTTTATCATCTCTACACTGGTTACCAATTAAGTTCCGTATCAACTACAAAATACTACTACTGACCTATAAAGCCCTAAATGGTTTAGCTCCTATGTACTTAACGGACCTTCTTTCGCCCTACAATCCACCGCGTTCCTTAAGATCACTAAATTCAAGGCTTCTGGTCATTCCTAGGATATCTAAGTCCACTAAAGGAGGGAGGGCGTTCTCGCATTTAGCTCCAAAACTCTGGAATAGCCTTCCCGATACGGTCCGAGGCTCTGACTCGCTGACACAGTTTAAAACTAGATTAAAGACGCTTCTCTTTAGTCAAGCATTCACATAATGCTTACCTTTTAGTCCTCTGTTATGCCATACGGAACCGTTTGCCACTGAAACTGCTTAACTCACCAGTGGGGCTCGACAGCCTTTTAGACAAACGGGTCGGCGTGTATGGTTGGGTTGGGGAGAGTTTGGGTTGCAGAGAGTTTGTGAGATAGTTGTTTTCTAACACCAACTCCCGTATAATGGAAATCATTATGAATATCAGCTATGCTAATTATTTCCCAGCTGCCTTTCTGCTGTTATCTCGGGATGCTTGTCCCGAGAAAAAATGGCGTTCGTCAGGTCCAGTTTTGTATCCAGCCTCTCACGGGGATTTCGGATGCCCCAACGCCTGTGATGAGAAGACCAACGCCTGTGAAGAGACGACTCAACGCCTGCGATATGTTATGGCGCCGTTTTATACATAAACAATATTTAGGGCCCGAGCACTAACAGTGCGAGGACCCTATTGAAACTGTTAGGATTATTTTTTTTTTAGGGCCCGAGCACTAACAGTGCGAGGACCCTATTGAAACTGTTAGGATTATTTTTTTTCTTTTTTCTGCAAAGTAAGTGCCATTTTCGGGGCCGCAACATGCTCAAAAACTCACCAAATTTGGCACGCATGTCAGGACTGGTGAAAAATTTCGTATTTTGTGGGTTTCGCGGATGGGCGGGGCAAAATGGCACGCTAGCGCCACCTAGAAAATTGGAAAAAATTAGCCCCTCGTCCACGTTCAACCTACATGCACGAAATTTGGTGGGGACGTGTATCATATCAAGACGCACAAAAAAGCCTCAAGAACCCATACCCTAAACTCGACAGGAGGTCCGCCATTTTGAATTTGGCGGCCATTTTTGGACGATTTACAGACTCCGTACTTTAACGAACTCCTCCTAGGGATTTAGTCGGATCAACTTCAAATTTCTGCTGTGCCTTCTAAAGGCATTGACGATGTAAAGTTGTGCTATCTGCGCGTTTTCGTGGATGGGCGTGTCCGTGGCGTCGATGATTCGCCATGAAACAGGAAGTTGTAGTAACTTGGCTGTAAATGCCCAGATCTGCACCAAATTTTACACATTTGACAAGAGTCCCGCCCTGAACAAATCTACATGCCGACAATTACCCTCAGTCATAGCGCCACCTAGTGGCAACAGGAAGTGACCTTTAACGAAGCAGCCCCCGTCGCATGGTTGACCGACATGTACGAAATTTCTGTGGTACATCTACCATGTCCAGACGCACAGAAAAGTCTCCTGGAGCGATGCCATAAACTCAACAGGAAGTCAGCCATTTCTAATTTTACCGCCATTTTTCGATGATTTACTCATTACGTACTTTAACGAACTCCTCTTAGGGATTTAGTCGGATCGACTTCAAATTTCTACTGTGCCTTCTAAAGGCATTGACGATGAAAAGTTGTGCTATCTGCGCGTTTTCCTCAATGGGCGTGTCCGTGGCGGCGATGATTCGCCATGAAACAGGAAGTTGTAGTAACTTGGCTGTAAATGCCCAGATCTGCACCAAATTTTACACATTTGACAAGAGTCCCGTCCTGAACAAATCTACATGCCAACATTCACCCAGAGTCATAGCGCCACTTAGTGGCAACAGGAAGTGACCTTTAACGAAGCAGCCCCTGCCGCATGTTTGACCGACATGTACGAAATTTCTGTGGTACATCTACCATGTCCAGACGCACAGAAAAGTCTCCTGGAGCGATGCCCTAAACTCAACAGGAAGTAGGCCATTTCTAATTTTACCGCCATTTTAGGATGATTTACTCATTACGTACTTTAACTAACTCCTCCTAGGGAATTGGTCGGATCGACTTCACGTTTCTGCTGTGCCTTCTAAAGGCATTGACGATGTAAAGTTGTGCTATCTGCGCGTTTTCGTCCATAAGCGTGTCCGTGGCGTCGATGATTCGCCATGAAACAGGAAGTTGTAGTAACTTGGCTGTAAATGCCCAGATCTGCACCAAATTGTACACATTTGACAAGAGTCCCACCCTGAACAAATCTACATGCCGACATTCACCCACAATCATAGCGCCACCTGCTGGCAACAGGAAGTGACCTTTAATTAAGCAGCGTAGCAAATTCACAGCCGCACCGGCTGAGCTGCAAAATATGCAACGCGGCCGCCTCACACTCCGACGCGCTACAGGTGCGAGGGCCCGCCCATCGCTGCTTGCAGCTTTAATTTTTTTATTTTTTAATTTTTTTCTGCAAAGTAAGTGCCATTTTCGGGGCCGCAACATGCTCAAAAACTCACCAAATTTGGCACGCATGTCAGGACTGGTGAAAAATTTCGTATTTTGTGGGTTTCGCGGATGGGCGGGGCAAAATGGCACGATAGCGCCACCTAGAAAATTGGAAAAAATTAGCCCCTCGTCCACGTTCAACCTACATGCACGAAATTTGGTGGGGACGTGTATCATATCAAGACGCACAAAAAAGCCTCAAGAACCCATACCCTAAACTCGACAGGATGTCCGCCATTTTGAATTTGGCGGCCATTTTTGGACGATTTACAGACTCCGTACTTTAACGAACTCCTCCTAGGGATTTAGTCGGATGGACTTAAAATTTCTGCTGTGCCTTCTAAAGGCATTGACGATGTAAAGTTGTGCTATCTGCGAGTTTTCGTCGATGGGCGTGTCCGTGGCGTCGAAGATTCGCCATGAAACCGGAAGTTGTAATAACTTGGCTGTAAATGCCCAGACCTGCACGAAATTTTACACATTTGACTAGAGCCCCGCCCTGAAAAAATCTACATGCCGACATTCACCCTAAGTCATAGCGCCACCTGCTGGCAACAGGAAGTGACCTTTAACGTAGCAGCCCCCGCCATATGTTTGACCGACATGTACGAAATTTCTGTGGTACATCTACCATGACCAGACGTACAAAAAAGCCTCAAGAACCCATACCCTAAACTCGACAGGAAGTCAGCCATTTTGAATTTGGCGACCGATTTGGGACGATTTACACACTCCGTACTTTAACGAACTCCTCCTAGGGAATTAGTCGGATCAACTTCAAATTTCTGCTGTACCTTCTAAAGGCATTGACGATGTAAAGTTGTGCTATCTGCGTGTTTTCGTCGATGGGCGTGTCCGAAGCGTTGATGATTCGCCATGAAACAGGAAGTTGTAGTAACTTGGCTGTAAATGCCCAGATCTGCACGAAATTTTACATATTTGACAAGAGTCCCACCCTGAACAAATCTACATGCCGACATTCACCCACAGTCATAGCGCCACCTGCTGGCAACAGGAAGTGGCCTTTAACAAAGCAGCCCCCGCCGCATGTTTGACCGACATGTAAGAAATTTCTGTGGTACATCTACCATGGATAGACGCACAGAAAAGTCTCCTGGAGCGATGCCTTAAACTCAACAGGAAGTCGGCCATTTCTAATTTTACCGCCATTGTTTGATGATTTACTCATTACGTACTTTAACTAACTCCTCCTAGGGCTTTAGTCGGATCGACTTCACATTTCTGCTGTGCCTTCTAAAGGCATTGACGATGTAAAGTTGTGCTATCTGCGGGTTTTCGTCGATGGGCGTGTCCGTGGCGTCGATGATTCACCTTGAAACAGGAAGTTGTAGTAACTTGGCTGTAAAAGCCCAGATATGCATGAAATTTTACACCTTTGACAAGAGTCCCACCCTGAACAAATCTACATTCCGACATTCACCCACAGTCATAGTGCCACCTGCTGGCAACAGGAAGTGACCTTTAACGAAGCAGCGTAGTAAATACACAGCCGCACTGGCTGAGCTGCAGAAAATGCAACGCGGCCGCCTCAGACCCCGACGTGCTACAGGTGCGAGGGCCCGCCCATCGCTGCTTGCAACTTTAATTATATTTAATATTTATATATAAACAATATGAATGTAAGCCAGAGGAGAACTGGCCCCCGACTGAGCCTGGGTTCTCCCAAGGTTTTTTCTCCATCCAATCTGATGGAGTTTTGGTTCATTGCCACTGTCGCCTTGCTTTTGGCTTGCTTAGTTGGGGTTATAATATTTAACAATATTATTGATCTGTGTTTTACTACTTTCATGTTATCACTGTGAAGCTGCTTTGATACAATATGTATTGTGAAAAGCGCTATATAAATAAATGTGACTTGACTTAGTGCAAATATACGCTCCGTTATCAAAATTGTAAAAAAAATGAATTTTTTTTCTTCCCCTTGCTTGGGCCCCAAGTGTGCATGGCGAACTTGCAATGCATAAGTTTTATCAGACCGGCCCTCGCGGCCTCAAAACACTACCGGCCCACCAGGGAAACTCCCGACTCTCCCTATTGCCACTCCGCCCCTGGATGGAGGACCTGTGCCTACACAACGACCAAAACATATCCCTGTAGTGTCACCATAGATTGTGTCAACTAGACTCTCCCATGTGAAGGCCACATCGACACGACAGCCATCAGCACTAGGGGTGTAACGATTCACTCATTTTCTCAATGCATCGATTATAAATCCTGACGATGCATATGCATCGATCCTGAAACATGTATTTTGAATCGTGAATCATTTATTTACGTGAATAATCGATTTAAAAGGCTAAGAATAGAATTAATCGCGATTTTATAGCGATTCAGTGGTTTAAAATATATAAACACAACCTTAAAGTGTTCCTGGTACAAGCTGCCTCATGCATTGGCCGTGAATTCAAGGCGAAAACCCCATTCTCCGTCATCCGACGTAACGTCTACGTTCCCTACTCAGGGAACGAGGGTTACATACGTAACCGAGACGTTTTCTCCAGAATGGCTATAGACCATTTCACAAGATGTAAACAACACTGGTCCAGAAGCACTTCCTGTTTCAGTTTGTAACTTCTTTATGCTGTTTGTTTTCTTTATTTCACATGTAAAGAAAACATCTTAAAGATGTTTGTTTAATTTTTTGATTCAGTTTTAAATGTTCTGTTGGTTGTATTTTATCCCAGCTTTTATGTAGTGTTAAAAAACTGAAACAGGAAGTGCTTCTGGACCAGTGTTGTTTACATCTTGTGAAATGGTCTATATAAATGAACGTCTCTGGTTACGTATGTAACCCTAGTTCCCTGAAGGGAACGAGACGCTGCGTGTAAACGCCGTGGGGGAACGCCTCTGCGTGACGAGTCATGAAGCACGTATGAAATCTGTCCAATGGCGAGACGGAACGTCATAGGCGGGGTGACGTATCGACCAGGAAACTATAAAGCATCCCCGAAACACAAGCGCAACAGCTTCTGATAGGACTGAAGCAAGCGCTCACGGGCATGCTGGGAGTATGGCATAGACACGCAGCGTCTCGTTCCCTTCAGGGAACTAGGGTTACATACGTAACCAGAGACGTTCCCATTCAGGGAACTTCGAGCTGCGTGTAAACGCCGTGGGAACGCTAATACCAACGCCGCCATGCGAGCAGGTGTCCGTTGTATGAAATCAGGCACATATTTAGACGAAAGCACCTGCGCCCCTGGAGCGGAGCTACCATACCCCTGGTTGAGTGAGCCCAGACAGCCAAAGGAGAAGGCTGACCGGCGGACTCATATGCAAATGAGATGGCCTCGACCACTCACTTACTCAACCTCTGCTCAGATGCGGGACAACCTTTCTTCGGAGGTCCAAAACAAACAGATAACTGTTCAGGCTTTCTCCACAGGGCAGCTCTGTGGACATAAGCATCTAGAGCCCTCAGAGGGCAGAGCAGATTAGTTTCTCTTGGTCTGACCTCACAATACCACGAAGAAAAAGAATTACCAATGGGTATCTCCCGTGAAAAGCTCCACTCAAAGGGACGTGGTAAGCAGATAGGCCACCACATACACCTTTAGTGTGGAGTGGGATAACCCTGTGGAGAAATGCTCCAAAGGAATTCCAGCACCGCCACACCGGGCAGTTAACTGGGTCCAACTGGTGTTCTCCCCACCAAGAGGTGAAACATTGCCACCTCAAGGCATATAATCTCCTCGTGGACGGAGCTCTGGATTGGAGGATGGTCTCCACGACCTCAGTCGAGAGACCCGATTCTATGAGCTGGGCCCCCTCAGAGGCCAAGCCACAACCTCCATAGATCTGGGCGGGGGTGAAGTATCGACCCGCATCCATACTCGGGCCGGCCAACGCGGGGCTACTAACAGTAGAAAGACCCCGACTCGGTGAACCCTCTCCAGAACTCCTGGGAGCAGAGCAATCGGGGGAAATGCGTACAGGGGTGACCTCGGCCACTCCTGTACCATCGCATCCAACCCCAAAGGGGCTGGTGGATACAGAGAAACCACAGCATGCAGTGTCTCAGTCCCTGGATTCAAATAGGCCTACCTCGGTATGACCGAAATGACTCCATAGGAGCTCCACCACCTCGGGGTGGAGTCTCCACTCCCCGGGCCTCGGCCCCTGCCTCGACAGGATGTCTGCTCCCCGATTTAAATATCCTGGGATATAAAATCGCCAAAGAAGAAGCTTCCCCTGGGCCCACAGAAGGATCTGGCGCTAGCCTGAATAATGGACATGAGCGCAGACCCCCTTGATGGTCTATAAAAAGACCCCCGATGTGCTGTCTGACCGGACAAGAACATGGTGACCCCTCAGGTCTGGGAGAAAGTCCACAGACCCCGGGCTGAGCGACCACTCATGATCGCCCCCAGCCCGTGAGGGAGGCGTATATCGTTAGCTTCTTTGGAACAATGAAGTAACGGCTGTAATACCCCAACTCTCTGTCGGGGGGAAGAGCTCGTTCTATCGCCCCCTTCAGTAACAGAGCTTTCACCTCTTGTTCCATGACCAGAGCCTGCTCGGGGGATACCACTGTAGGCAAAATCCCCCGAAAACGAGGCGGACGTGACCTGAACTGGATCGCGTACCCGCGTTCGATAGTCTGCAGGACCCATCGAGATATATTTGGAAGACTTCCTCATTCTGCCAGAAATTCCACTAAGGGTACCAGTCTCTCGAGACTGGCCTCTGGAGTAATTATAGAGACAGAAACAGTGCCCTGTGACCGCGCACAGGCAGGGTTTAACGACTGTTCTGTATCGCTCCTCGGAGCAAACGAGCTTCCCTCGGGAAACCACTCGCTAGGACCGTCTGCGCCCACCCTCACAGGCAGGTTCAGCAGAACGGGTCCCTGCAGACCCCCCTGGTGGTTTATGTAAGAGACCACAGACATGTTGTCTGACCGGACAAGAACATGATGATCTCTGAGGTCTGGGAGAAAGTGTTTCAGAGCCTGAAACACCGCCATCATCTCTAGACAATTTATATGCCATCGGAGATGATGGTCTTGCCACAACCCGCGGGCCGAGCGACCACTCATGATCGCTCCCCAGCCCGTGAGAGAGGCATCCGTCGTCACCGTTACCCGGCGACACGGGGCTCCCAGCGCAGGTCCCAGGGACAGGAACCAAGGTTCTTTCCACATAGCCAGGGCACGGAGACCACGTCGCGTGACCTTGATCTTGCGGAGCGGCTTTCCCCTCGGGGAGAACCCCTTGGTCTTGAGCCACCACTGTAGTGGTCTCATGTACAGCAGGCCGCACGGTAACACGTTGGATGCTGCTGCCATCAGACCCAGAATTCTCTGGAATTCCTTTACAGTGAGTGACTGGCCTAGCTTCACTTGCTTGACAGTCGAGATAATCGAGGCTATACAAGCCGGCGACAGACGTGCCTGCATCGTCGTCGAATCCCATACCACGCCTAGAAAAGTGGTCCGCTGAACTGGCGAAAGCACACTCTTCTTAGCGTTGAGTCTCAACCCCAACCTTCTGATGTGGGCGAGGACGGCATCTCGATGCCAAATCGCCTGATGCTCCGATTGAGCCAGAATCAACCAATCGTCGATGTAATTTAAAATGCGAATGCCCTGGAGACGCAGCGGGCCAAGGCCGCGTCCATGCATTTCGTGAAGGTTCGAGGAGATAACGCTAGGCCGAATGGAAGGACCCGATATTGGTACGCTTCGCCCCAAAAAGCGAACCTCAGGAACTTCCGATGTTGCGGAAGGATGGAGATATGGAAGTACGCGTCTTTTTTTTTTAGGTCTATCGTGACGAAACCAGTCCTCGGACCTGATCTGTGACACGATCTGCTTGAGAGTCAGCATTTAGAACTTGAGCTTCCCTACTGACCGATTTAAGAGGCGCAGGTCTAAAATCGGACGCAGCCGCCCATCCTTCTTTGGAACAATGAAGTACCGGCTGTAATACCCCAGCTCTCTGTCGGGAGGAAGAACTCGTTCTATCGCCCCCTTCAGTAGCAGAGCTTTCACTTCTTGTTCCATAACCAGAGCCTGCTCGGGGGTCACCACTGTGGGCAAAACCCCCCGGAAACGAGGTGGACGCGACCTGAACTGGATCGCGTACCCGCGTTCGATAGTCTGCAGGACCCAACGAGATATATTTGGAAGACTTCCCCATTCTACCAGAAATTCTACTAAGGGTACCAGTCTCTCGAGACTGGCCTCTGGAGTAGTTTTTAAAAACAGAAACAGCGCCCTGTGACCGCGCACAGGCAGGGTTTAACGACCGTTCTGTATCGCTCCTCGGAGCAAACGAGCGTCCCTCGGGAAATCGCTCGCTGGGACCGTCTGCACCCCCCATTACAGGCAGGGTTGGCAGAACGAACCCCTGAGGGCACCGAGAGAGAGCGGGCGCCGGATTCAGCGGCGAACACCTCTGTCTCACGGTGGGGACCACCCTCAGTAGCCTGACACCAGTGGCGTCAGGACTTCTTCGACGAAGCCTTCCTGGCGACAATAACCGTCCTCAGATCGGTTCTATCCCGGGAAGACCTCGCCTGAGAACGCCGCGTCTCAGCCCAGTTTTGCTGGGGAGGAGCCCGCGACGCTCTCTCGACGGGCGGGGCTGCTCTCGCCCAGCAGCCCCCGAAGGATGAGTACGGAGGGGGAGACATTTCTGGAGCGCCGCTGCCTGTTTTTTTCCGGACGACAGCGGCGCATCCAGGAGAAACGCTTTATCTTTCTCCTTCATATTAGCCAGATTTAGCCACAGATGCCTCTCCGTGGCCACCAGGGCTGCCATAGAGCGGCCGACTGATCTGGCCGTCTCCTTGGTGGCACGGAGAGAAATATCTGCCGCCTGACGCAGTATCTCATTAATCACGTCAGTGCCGACGACCTCCCCCTCACTCATATCTCCTAGACCCAGCAATATTAGCATACATAGTATATAGGTCTGGTGTGTCAAAAAATTCTAGCTGACACTGGTTTGTTCCACGATCTACACACCTCGGTGTGTAGATCGGGGAAGAAGGGCAAACACCGGCATGGAGGTAGTGAGTGTGATATTAAAAATCTCTCATCCATTTTACTCTCTCGACTCTTGTTTCTCAACTGGCCATTCAATGGTTAATTTTTCCACAGCCCGAGTCAAAAACCTCCATTTTTTTTTTTTTTTCCTTATTTTTACTACATTCGCGGGAGACTGGGATGGCAAACGAGCTTCCCTCGCTCTCCACTGAGTCCATAGACTCTGCATCCACACTTTCAACATCCAGCTCCTCAGAACTGGATAATTGAAGTGATGGCGCCTCAGCCCGGGCAGGAAAAACCGCAACGCGGACTCCCGCAGCGAGAACTGAGGCACTGGATCTACCAGGTAAGGGCAGAGAAAGGGCGGGGCCCGTCTCAATCCCCGCTGATAGATCCATCTGCGAACCCCACGACGCAAGCCTTCGCTGTGCCTCGGCAGCAGCGGGACCCGAGCCGCGGGGAGCGCGCACCGAACCACTCTCCTCGAAGAGTGCCCGGCGGGAGCGAAGTGTCTTCATGGGCAGACACTCGCAGTGCACAGCCGGCCCCCTCGAGAGCCGACTGAGCATGCTGCACTCCCAAACAAACAACACACAGATCGTGTGCATCCCCACCCGTGATGAAGCGAGGGCAGGGATGAACACACTTTCTGCTGTTGTTTGCTCGCCATATCAATATATATAAATATACAATATTAGACAGACAGACAAAATTCATACATAGAGCGCTTGTGAAGACTCAGAAGCTGTTGCGCTTGTGTTTCGGGGATGCTTTATAGTTTCCTGGTCGATACGTCACCCCGCCTATGACGTTCCGTCTCGCCATTGGACAGATTTCATACGTGCTTCATGACTCGTCACGCAGAGGCGTTCCCCCACGGCGTTTACACGCAGCTCGAAGTTCCCTGAATGGGAACTAAATTTATAACTTTTTTATAGCTTAAACATCACTGAACTTACTTAAGCTGGACTGTGATGCTATTTTCTTCTGGAAACAACCATTATTTTCCTGTAATCTCTTTAAAGCTGCTTTGAAACATTGTATTTTTTTTTTTTTTTTGAATTGTAAAAGAACTATAGAAATAAATGTGACTTGACTACTCACGGTTAAATTATGCATATAAATATTTTTTTTTCCATATCGCCTAACCCAAAGCAGTTTGACTGAAAAGTTAAAGTCATGCCATAATACATTCACACACAGGGTGGCTACAGGTATAAACTATTTAAATTTAAGACTTTTTAAGACTTTTTAATACCACTTCTAAATTAAATTTAAGACCAAACTTACGATGGATATATAAATTAAAACTGAAAATATACAGTAATATTTCCAAGTAAACACACTGTCTGTTCAAAAATATGGTGAAATGACAATAACAATTGTCAATTGCGTAATATAGAAGGCATTTTTATAAATGTCTTAAGCCTTGTATGTTTTAAATAATAAAGTATATTAACCCTCTGATGGTCTTCAAAAAAAGTAACAATTCTGGTCTTCGGGGTCTACTGGACCCCAGACAATATTATTTAATTTTGTAACAGAATAGTATTTTTTTTTTTTTTAACAAATATAATTTTACTATTTTTAGGAATGTTTCTACTCAACATTTGTGTAGTTTTTGGAGGATTTATGATTTTTTTTTTTTTAATTTCTATAAACAAATAAATAAATAAGTATTTATTTAAATAGGATTTTTACAAAAAAACAGCATTTTATGTTAAATAAACTTTATAAAAGACCCAGATTTCTAACTTTCATTCCTGGGGATACCATGGATAATTTTGCAAGGTTGAATGTAAGATTTTTGCCTAATTTTCTGGAAAAAACAGGTTAAAATTTGTAATAAGTCACCTTATCCACTAGATGGCTATAGAGCTCCAATAGATGGCTATAGAGCTCCACTAGGCCTATAAACTAGGGATGCACCGAATATTCGGCCGCCGAAAATTTTCGGCCGAAAATGGCCCAAAAGTGCATTTTCGGTTTTCGGCCGAAAGACTTTTATCACCGAAACAATACGGCCGAAATGTTGTGATGACGCAAACAGAAACCGCGACCTGCACGTGCTTGTCTGAAGCAACATGTCTGCGGTGCGGACGTATTTCAGTTTATCTGAGCCCGCGAGGAGACGGAAGCCTTGTTTATCCACCTATAAACAACGCGCGCCGCCATGACGACGATTCCGGTTGCGAGCGGGTCAAGAGCGGTGCGCGCACTGTCTGTGGAGACTCGCGCTGCGGAGGCAGGCGAAAGTAAACAAGGCAGAGCGAGTCTCCACAGACAGCGCGCGCACCGCTCCAAACGGTCGAGGCGTTTATACTTGACGCACTCTCCGTTTTACTATTCCTTGAAACGACAGGGGACGACTCAAGTAACTGTCATCTAACCATCAGGAATCGGTGAGAAGAAGAAAGATAAACACATGACAATGCTTATTTTTTAGTAGGCTATTCCACCACCAATACAAAAATAATCATGTAAAACCCAGTAAACCCTGAGATTATTACTTGTGACATTACAAAAAATATATGGGATTGGGAACTATGTATATGTATGTATAGAACTAAATTAATGCTCTCTTAAATATTTAAATACATTCACTAAACATGTTTCATTAAGTTTCATGTACATTTGTATTAAACATGGACAATTGTTCATTTAAAAAGGCTTTTTATGTTATTGTATGCCAAATTTTTTAAATGTAACTAATTTAGACATGCAAACTGGCTGCTAGTGTGATGAGAAGTTTGCGCTCGGCTTTGTTTTTGAGAGAACGTTTCATTTTAAAACCTTTCTGCAGGCCATTAGATTATTATTTAGTGTATGGGGTCAAGTTTAACATTTTAGTTTGAATTTTATTTTATACTGTGCATTGTGCTAAATAAATATTTGCATAATTTGTAATTGATTTATTCTTTGAAAATATTAATATGCAATTGCAATGCCTTGATTTTAGTAAAGTTTGTACACAGTCATAGCCATAAATACAATGATACTAATAATTCTTTCGGTGTTTCGGTTTTCGGTTTTCGGCCTCGGTTTCCTCTTTTTCGGTTTTCGGTTTCGGCCAAGAATTTTCATTTCGGTGCATCCCTACTATAAACTATTTGAATTACTGAAAGATATAGTTTCTAAAGTTGGATTCAGTTGGATTCATATCTAAATATTATAAAATCACAATTATAACAAAAATAAAATACTTTTTGTCAAAGTTTAGCATTTGTTTTTGTACTGAAAAGACAAGAGTTTTTCAATAATGTTACATTAAGATTTTATCATTTATTTCAACTGAACAGCAATAACAAATTAGCAAATAAAGCAGTAAAAATAAAATATTTGTAAAAAAAAAAAAAAGTAAATTGGGAAGAAAATCGAACAATTAGGAACAATAATTTGGAACAATAGAACAGTTGGTCTCATCTCTTTTATCTTTTTTATAGCCTTACAAATGTATTCCTGTGTGTGTGTGTGTGTGCACATTTTCAATGTATCTTAGTGTTACCAATATATTTTTGTGGTGGTTCTGCATTTTAGAGTATTTTATTTTACAAATGATAAGCGAACAGTTTTTATAGTCTGTATGTATTCCTGTATATTGTATTCCTCTATATGTGTGTGTTTGTGTGTGTGTGCATGTGTGTGAGCATGATAATTTTGGATTGTGGATGTTTTTTGCATTGTTGGAAGTCTGCCACTTAATTTCTGTCATTTCTGTCTGTGTTCTGCGTTATTTCTGATTTTGATGATGAATTTTGTCTATTTTGAGTCCAATGATAAATAAATATTTATTTATTAATTTATAGATATTTAAAAAAAAAACATAAATCCTCCAAAAACTGCACAAATGTTGAGTAAAAACATTAATAAACAGTAAAATAATAGTTGTATATAAAAAAAAAAAAACTATTGTTCTGTTACAAAATTAAATGGTATTTTTTGGGGTCCAATGGACCCCGAAGACCACGAGTGTGACTATTTTTGTCACGCCTACATAAAAACATATAGAATTCCAGTTTAATTATTTTTTTTGTAGATCTTGACAGTGTTGAGAGCCGTAGGAAGTTTCATACCATTTGGAAAAAGAGAACATTTTTTTTAATTCAAGCAAAAGTCATTTGGGGTCTAGCAGACCCCGAAGACAATCAGAAGGTTAATAAAGGCGTAGATTTAATTTACTAATAAAGGCATATAACCAGTTTATTTATAGTGTACTAATAGTTTCATATAATTTGTTTGTTAATTAAACAAATAAAAAGATAAAAAAAAAGACTGAGATATGTTTGGTTATTGTACCATTTAATTAATAAATTAAAATTAATTTGCTATATTTCAGATCAATATATTTATTTTCCTTAATTTTAATCCTAACTTTATTCTCATCATAAGAATTATAAATAATTGATTTCTATATTAAATAATACTACAAACACTTAAAAATAAACAGCTTAGTGCCCTGTTTTGAGGACAAGAAATGAAAACCAATGCGATATGATGAATGTCCAAAAGATGGACCTCTGTAACAGCCACCTAGTGTTTAGTAGTGTTCATGACATGTTGATATGCCTTTAAGATGACTTCTTCTATGGCGTTCTTTATTGTATGCGTGATGTTGTAATGTGAGCGCACACGCTCAGTGAGAGTGAGAATACTTGCGGAAAGAGGAAGATGACCGATCTATCGCGGGTTTGTTTTATTATAATGCGTTTACTTCCACTTTGATTTGTAGCGTTTTACAGAGTGTTTTCTTTAACCTGTTAACATCTGCTCTTTCGACATGTATATGAAGAGTGTGCTTAACTGAAAGAAAGCAACTATAAAAGGACTCGTGAAACTACCAGTTCGTTTGTACATTCTTTCCAGACTTCAAACTCTGACAGACGTTACAACACACAGACAGGGGTTGGATAAATATGTTTTGCTTTTAAAACTGTTTTAATGCGAGTATAGGCCTACACAAATATAAGTAAACACTTTGCAGACTGAATGTTGTCCTGTAAGAACAAAATGATGGATGTTTTTCATGACTCCACTGTTTGATCGCACCCGCGTTTCTCTAACACACACACACAGGTTACGTTACCTTGTAGAAACTATTCGACCTGGCTGGCAGAACGATTGCCTTTGCCTGCATCTTTGCGGTGACATGACAAATATATTTAAGACCTATCCAATCTGAATTTAAGACAATTTAGTACTTTTTAAGGCCTTATTTTTATGAAAATTGATTTAAGACTTTTTAAGACTTTTTAATGACCTGCGGCCACCCTGACACTTGTTTTGTGTGAGCAGGTCCTAATAATATGTTTCTCTACTTATAAAGACAGTATTAAGAGTGTTATGTTTATCATTAGAAACATTTCTCTTTCATTTGAGCAGTAGTGTGTAACTGACAGCGGTACCTCAGGCAGTCCATGTATCCTCCTCTGCCGCCTGTCTTCCATGAAATTAGTAAGCCACTCTTTCCTGTCATCCGTTTTCTTCTTACTGAAAGCCTGAGCAGAGATCACAGACAATGTCAACCAATATATCAAAGTTATATGCAATTAATATCTAAATAAATGTAATGTTGCACTAAACACAGTATTAAAAAGATCCAACATTATAATTGGGTGATGGACAAGTCAACCTCTGCTTCCTTAATGGAAGACGAGACGGCGAGATTGAGGAGATCCTCAAAGTATTCCTTCCACCGTCCTACGACATCCCCAGTTGAAGTCAACAGCTGCCCACCTTCACTGTAAACAGCGTTGGTAGGGCACTGCTTCCCTCTCCTGAGGCGCCAGACAGTTTGCCAGAATCTCTTCGAGATCACCCGATAGTCGATATAAACTTCAAGCGAAAAAAAACTAACCAGTGTAATGGCTGCATCATCTTCAGTGCCATTGTACTTGAACATAATTCGATGTCTTTCCATGTCAGCAAAATATTCCTTTGCTTCTTTGCTTGTGCTGGTACCCAAACCTGACAAAATAGTTAACATATAGTCAAGAATGCTGCTTGTTATTCGATGCAGACTTTTTCAAATAAACAGAAAACAAACCTTTATAGTACTTTATGTGCCAAGTTTTAAAATTGTCTGTGTGCTTCTTCCATTCTTCAAATTCTGGGATGCTGTAAAACGATACTGCCTGTTTGTTCTTATTGGCCTAAAGAGAAAGTTTTAGAAACGCATATAAAAAAAAAACCCTGATAAACTGAACTTTGTTGTTGTTGGATGATTATCATACCTTCACAATGGGTGTGATGAACTCCTCCAGGAAGGTGTGCTTCAGCAGAGATGGCCAGTTGTGATGGAAGAAGTTAATGAGAAGACCCTTGATGTGAGAGCCATCTTGATCCTGATAGTACACATAACAGAAATTATGCATAGAGGTTTAGGGAACTCATGAAAAACCTGCATATATACTAAATAGAAAAGATCTGTTAAGCACATAAGCAAGTAAAGCACATAATCACACCTGATCCGTCATGATCATAATCTTTCCGTAGCGTAAGCTCTTCAGGGACTCTGGATCTTCATAGCTCTTCTTGTACTGAAGACCCACAATTTTAATAATGTTGTTGATTTCCGCATTCTCCATTATCTACAGTCAAAGCAAGGGTCAACTATCAGTTAAAAAAAATCAGTCAAAACAAACATGATTCTGTATAAACAAAAATGTTTAAAGTGGAATTTTGAACCAATGAAATTTAACTGGGGCATGACTATACAGTAGGGCTGCAACTAACGATTATTTTGATAATCGATTAATCTGTTGATAATTTTTTCGATTAATGGATGCTGTCCTCCAAACAATGTTTAATATAAAGCCTCTCTATATAGGCTATGCTTTACATTGTAAGAAAAAAAGGTTAAAATTCAAATATTTCATTCTAAACCTAAAATCAACTGATTGCTTACTATTTTAAAGCAGAAATTAAAACGACTACATTAAAAATGATAATAAACAAAAATTAAAGCACAAAATCTTAACTTGTACAAGGCATGAAGAACACACATTCACTCGTCTGACTATGGTAAATATATTAATTATATTAATGAGCTATTCAGTAGGGGTGGGCATTCGATTGAATTTTCTTAGTCGATCGTCGGGGGAATTAATGATGGACTATCGATTAATCATTAAAATTTTATTAAAATCCTTCTCCTTGAACTGCCAGCTTAACGTGGTGGAGGGGTTTGAGTACCTGAACGACCCTAGGAGCTAAGTTGTCCAGGGCTATATGCCCCTGGTAGGGTCTCCCAAGGAAAACAGGTCCTAGGTGACGGGTCAGACTACGAGTGGTTCAAAAACCTTCAAAAGCCTTATGAGTACAATTAAATCGAGGACCGTGACATCGCCCGGTATGGCGCAGCCCCGACCTGTCCATGTTCTTCGGGATCAGCCCGAAGGAGCGACGTGGTGCCTTCCCGTGGGCTCACCAACTACAGGAAGAACCGTAAGGGGCCGGTGCTGAGAGGATCGGGTGGCAGTCGAAGGCGGGGGCCTCGACAACCCGATCCCTGGACACGGAAATTAGCTCTAGAGACGTGGAACGTCACCTCGCTGGCGGGGAAGGAGCCTGAGAGGTTGAGAGGTTCCGACCAGAGATAGTCGGGATCACCTCTACGCACGGCTTGGACTCTGGAACCACACTCCTTGAGAGAGGATGAACTCTTCACCACTCTGGAGTTGCCCATGGTGAGAGGGGACAGGCTGGTGTGGGTTTGCTTATAGCCCCCCAACTCAGCCGCCATGTGTTGGAGTTTACCCCGGTGAACGAGGGGCGGAGCTGTCAACTGATCACCACCTGGTGGTGAGTTGGATCCGATGGCGGGAGAGGAAGCTGGACTGACTTGGCAGACCCAAGCATACTGTAAGGCTCTGATGGGAGCGTTTGGCCGAGTCTCCTGTCAGAGAAAGCTTCAACTCCCAGCTCCGGCGGAGCTTCGACCGGATCCCGAAGGAGGCTGGAGATATTGACTCAGAGTGGACCATGTTCTCCACCTCCATTGTCGAAGCGGCTGCTCGGAGCTGTGGTCGTAAGGTCTCCGGTGCCTGATGAGACAGCAATCCCCGAACCCGGTGGTGGACACCGGAAGTAAAGGATGCCGTCAAGCTGAAGAAAGAGTTCAATCGGTCCTGGATGGCTTGTGGGACTCCTGAGGCAACTGACAGGTACCGGCAGGCCAAGCAGACTGCAGCCCGGGTGGTTGTGGAGGCAAAAACTCGGGCCTGGGAGGAGTTCGGTGAGGCCATGGAGAAGGACTATCGGGTGATCTCAAAGAGATTCTGGCAAACTGTCTGGCGCCTCAAGAGAGGGATGCAGTGCCCTACAAACGCTGTTTACAGTGAAGGTGGGCAGCTGTTGACTTCAACTGGGGATGTCGTAGGACGGTGGAAGGAATACTTTGAGGATCTCCTCAATCCCGCCGTCTCGTCTTCCATTAAGGAAGCAGAGGTTGACTTGTCCATCACCCAAGCTGAAGTCACTGAGGTAGTCAAGAAACTTCTCGGTGGCAAGGCACCGGGGTGGATGAGATCCGCCATGAGTACCTCAAGTCTCTGGATGTTGAGGGGCTGTCTTGGCTGATACGCCTCTGCAGCATCGCATGGCGGTCGGGGACAGTGCCTCTGGGATGGCAGATCAGGCCGGTGTTCCCTCTTTTTAAGAAGGGGGACCGGAGGGTGTGTTCCTGTGTGTAGGGGCGGCAGTGGCTCAGTGGTTCATGTAGGTTGTCTACAAACCGAAAGGTTGGTGGTTCAATCCCCGGTTCCACCTGACCAAGTGTCTTGCTCATGGACCTTGTCCATTCTGCCTCAAGAGGAGGAGTTAAGTATATTGGGGTTTTGTTCACAAGTGAGGGAAGGATGGGAAATTCACAGATCGATGCAGCTTCTGCACCAGGTCTGTTAGAAGCGCTTATAAATATAAAGCATTCTCATGTACCTTTGTCGATATTGTACTTCAACATTGCATTCTTTTCTCTTATTTTCTAGTATGGTTTGTCTTTTCGTGTCAAGATTCATGCAGCTTACCTGCTTGTGTGTGGCCTCCCTCACATTGAGGATCTTTCCCCTGAGCGGAAACACCCCATATCGATCTCGCCCGATCACTCCTAAACCGGACACAGCCAGAGACTTGGCTGAATCTCCCTCAGTCAGGATCAGAGTGCAATCTGAAGAATGTTTACCCCCTACATTACAGAGAAAGAGTTACTCAAAGGTGAATCAAACATTTTAAACAGCACTTTCATATTTACTGTTCTTTAAGTAATCTGCCAAGCAAAGTAGTTGGTACAATATGCAATACTGAGAAAAACTGCATATACCAAAAGTCCAACAGCTGTCATTTGTTTTGTTTTTTATTGTAACATTATTTTTGACTATTAAACACATTTTCTGCACCACTTCTCTTTAATATATCATTCTCATTACTGTATATAGGTAATGTAAGTATATAGTGTAAATAGTGTGTTTAGACCAATGCCATGAATGAAAATTATATTTCACTCTCTGAGAGTAGGTATTGCTTATGGAAAAGCAGAATTAAACAAAGGCAGTAGTATAATATTCTTTATTTTATCAATATGATGATATACATTATTTATTTTAATTATTTTTCATTTTTAATAATATTCTTGTATACTTAATTTGCTTTAACTGATATGTGCTGTAACTGATACCTACAGCAACTTTCCATTTCTGACACTCACTTTCATAAAGAGGAAAGGAAGTCAAAAAGTTTTTACATTTTCCTCAAGGCGTAATGGAAAAGATTTCAGAACATCTCTCCACTAGAGTTGCCCAATTGATTGATTCAAACACCCATGTGATTTTATTTCTAAATGACAACGATTCACCCGTGTCTATTAAATCTTTGACAAAAATTTACATATTTGGTTTTAAAAAACCAGACACATTTTCGATTTTCGAAGTATATTGCCTACAAAAACGACTCGATTGGGACTACAGCTGGGTTTTAGATGTCACTAACCCACACATTTGCATCAACCCCTCCCTCCGGAAAATGCAAAAAAGGGCATGCGCATATGCCTCTAGCTCTCTGTGCTGCGCATTTTCTAGCTCTCTGTGCTGCGCATTTTACGGAAGACAGCTTCCAGAATCTCCACGAGTTCTGGCACCGCCGTCTCAACTGTACAACGCGACGTATAGCCTACACATCACACGTTAATGAACAGGTACGGGACACTGCAATTCACAAAAGTTCATTATTTGCATAAGCCTTGCCAGTTAAACATTTAATTCACGCGCTAATGCGCTGTTCTAACGTGCGCTTTCCTGACCACATACCACGACACTCACAGGAACTAGAAGCCTGTCAAACAGCGCCTGAATACTGGACTAAGTTATCTTTCGAGTCTTATTATGCTAATACTGTTAAATACACACAATGTTTACATAAACAGGCTATGTCTAAAGTGAAAGCAAACATTTGAGAGAATATCTGGTGTAATATGCGTCTATATTAAACGCGTTGCGTGCTGGTCTAAAAGCAACAGGAATAAATAGTAGCCTACTGCCGCTTGTCCTTAAAGGGATAGTTCACACAAAAAAAAAAAAAAAAAAAAAAGAATCTTTCATTATTTACTCACTCTAATGTTGTTCCAAACCTGTATTAATTTCTTTCTTGTGCTGAACACAAAAGAAGATTTTTTTAATGTGGGTAACCAAACAGTTGCTGGTCCCCATTAACTTCCTGGAGAGAACCTATAAAAAAGTAGGGGGACCAGCAACTGTTCGGTTACCCACATTATTCAAAATAACTTTTATTTTCAACAGAAGAAAGAAACTTATTCAGGTTTAAAACATCTTGAGAGAGTAAATTGAGACCATTTTCATTTTTGAGGGAACTATCCCTAAAAAACACAAGGAGAAAATCACTCTGACTGAGAACTTTAAAAGTAGCTTTAATAAGAATCAATAATTTATTCAGTGAAGTCTATGTAGTGTTTTAATTTCATATTTGTTAATTTAATCACTTTCTACAATGCTACTGCTAAATACACCTACCGCATCTGAAAAAATAACGCACTATTTATTTAATTTGAATATTAATTTGTGTAATGTTTATCTTGTCTTATTTTTTTAATAACAAAGAAAATAATGACAAAGATTTTTATCTTCACCACTGGCCTAAATGTATGCCTTTCTTTTTTCTTTTGTTACCTAAGGCTTTGTTTATAACACAGGGACATTAGTTTGGCTGTAATGAACAGCCACTTGCAAAATATTAAAACCAACTTGAAAAAGAATCGTGATAAAAAATCGTGATCGTGATTTTCCTAAAAAAATCGTGATATGATATTTTTGCCATATCGCCCACCCCTAACATGCACGTTTCGCCCGTAAAGGTAATGGGCGCTAAACCTTCCGGACAACGTGAGCGACAGTTCAGCCAATCACAACACACCGGGACAAACTAACCAATCTGAGCCCACTGCCCGTTTCTGAGGGAGTGGTTTCATAGACTCAGGAAGTGAACCGCTCGTTCAAGGACAGAGGAGAGCTCGGCTGACAATGAAGGTGATGTTTATGAAAAATAAGACTTTTTAAAAAAGAAAAACCACGAATACATGTTATATTGCACCCCATAAACACAATCATGCAAAGAAAAAAAGCAGTCAACCCCCCCCCCCCCCCTTTAATCTGTAGGGATTGCCATAAACAGGTTGCATTAAGAAATGGAAGTACATCAAATCTCTTCCAAAATTTACAACAGCACCATAAACTGCAGTGTGAAGAAGAGTGTGTTAAACTTTACAGCTCAAAAAGACTTTTGCCCTGAAACAAAGTGCATTGCAAACTTCATTTACCAATTGTGTGCCTTATGAACTAAAAACTGAACATTTAGCCTACTTCATAGAAAAGATATATAACATACCAAGATATATAACAGATCAGTTTAAAAATACGATTTGGACCATGTTCTGCTCATTAGGACCATATCGTTAAGCCCTAATGAGCAGAACATGATCTTTAAATTCTGCTGATATGGCTGTGGGCAGCAGAAAGGGGCTTTATCTGTCATGAACTCACCAGCATCATTGGCATCATCTAGTTTGGGAATTCCTTTAATCTTGCTGTGTTTGACAGAGGAGCATTTCTTGTTGAGCTGTGTCTGAGCCTTAAACTTCACCCAGTTCAGAATGCTCTCCACAATACCACAATTTGTGGCCTATGATGGGACAAATAACTCAGATATTACCACAACTCAATGGTTATTGAAGTCGGCATTAAACCAAATATTCCCAATTGATTTTCTTAATACATGTTACGTGTTGTCTTGTGCAAAACTCATTGGTTGCAACTTCAGTTTCATGCAGAGTTCAATTCATGCGATTATTTTTATGTCCAGAAGCTTTTGTTAATGAAAGTCTACAGGGAACTACACTAACCTTTTCCACTGGTGGCACTTGTGCTACTAACTTTTTCAGTTACTGGCGCAAAACATGATTTGGTCGCGCAAATTATTTATAGTAAGCCGCTCTCTGGATAATAATGAATAATAATGAAACTGTACTGCATTAGGTGTGGAACGGTACAGAAGTCACGGTTGGGTTCATACCTTGGTTCAGACATTCAGACGGTTCAGTACGATTTCGGTACAATGGAGTGAAAAGCAAAACAAAAATGCAGAAGGCATTTTTATAAATCTCTTAAGCCTCGTATTTTAAGTTGTTTAAGTTTTATTAATAATGGCATAGAACCAGTTTATTTGTAGTGCACTGACAATAGTTTTATATAATTAGTTTATTAATTAAATTAATAAAAAGACAAAATGACCTTGTTTGGTAATTGTACTTGAATGAATGTAAAATTCATTTGCTATATTTCAGATCAATATATTTGTTTTCCTTAATTTT
Organism: Pimephales promelas; assembly: GCF_988280905.1. Taxonomy (NCBI): domain Eukaryota; kingdom Metazoa; phylum Chordata; class Actinopteri; order Cypriniformes; family Leuciscidae; genus Pimephales; species Pimephales promelas. The sequence goes on along the minus strand of NC_142786.1, from coordinate 15,521,587 downwards.
AATTAACCCTTTATTCTCAACTGAATTATAAATAAATGATTTCCGTATAAAATAATTACCATTAAAACACATTTGATTTTCTTTTTTAATCAATGTAGAATAATGGACGCAGGACTATTGGCAAACTGTGATGACAATAAAATGATAGCTTATATCTCTGGTTGTTGTTTCTGTTCCACAACATTTTGTATGTCATGTTTGGGGTGTGGGATGAAGAGAGGGTATTTTCAGTAATTATTTAATAAAACATTATTTAATTTATCTTCAGTGTGTAGTATTAGCCAATCAGGTGTCTTGACGCGAATCACACGATTACGATTCAGCCTACACAGCACAAAAAAAAACTAGTTTAAAAAAACTGCTAGTGATCATATGACGTTAGTCGATGTCAATATCAGCGCTAGCAATATAATTAGTTAGCTCATGGCAGAGTTTATCAGACGAACTCCAGAGCGCAAATCTACCTTTGGTGTACCAAAATCATCGTGAGGTAGAGAGACGGTGTCTTACATCTCTGCGTCTTTTTCCTGCCGCCATGCAGGCCCAGATGGTAGCCTATATGATTGTGATTAGCATGCCTATTATAAAGACACAAACCTTTTACTATCATGTCCAGTGATTTTGAAAAATATGCACGAGGAGGGAGAGACAGAGAGAGAGCAAGACAGCGCTTGTGTTGTGTGAAGACGTGATAGTGCGCGCGCGGCCAGGGCGCGCTCTCTCTCTCTGTCTCTCAGCTCGTTTGCGCCCTGTCAAACGCATCAGTCATTCTACTTTACAACACTCGCCGATCAAAAAGGGCTTTGGCGGGACAAAAGCGGACGATCCGACAGGTTTTAGAAGATTAAATACAACCCGAAACAAACAAACAAAAACGACCCGTCAAAATAGTCAGTGATACATTTGCGACCAATTAAAAATTAGGGTCGAAATGGGATTTCAAAAGGTCGCATATGCGACCATTTTGGTCGCAGTGTAGTTCCCTGGTCTAATATTAAAATGTGAAACTTTTCTGTCATCAGAACCACATAAGAGATAATCACACACTTACAGATCTAATGAATTTCTCAGTGAGAGCACATTTTGAGCCAAAGCTTTTGGTCTGTAGAGTCATGTTCTCCTTAGTCTGGGAATCAAAAGTTGGGTTCTCGATCAGGGCATTAACAAATACCCACAGATGGTTTTTAACCTGAAATTAAAGAAAAACATTTCCTTAGAACTGTTGAAACAGTGAATTCTTTGCACTCAACATCTTGAGAGACTAAAGAAGCAAAATTCCAAGTGTCTAAATAGATATTATATCTTGTGTGTTGAGCAGTAAATATATACCTGGAATGGTTTCACAGAGACTCCAGCTTTGTTCTTCTTCTTCACCACTTCAATCAGTTTCGACACAATTTGGTCCACAACATAGTCAACATGTCTTCCTCCCTAAGATATAACACATCTCATGAGTATTACATTACTTTACAGTTTTTCTCAATTGCTAAAACACTAAAATCCATTGGCTGAACAAAGTTCTCAGTTGCCTGAACTCATTTAGCTAATTGTGAAGTCTGTTGTCAATACCGTAAACAATTTCTCATGGTAAAACACAATTTGCAGATCTCACTTAGACTTTTCAGCAAAACTCTGAACACATTCTCATTCTCAAAACACATTCTGCACTCTAATGCACATGTCATCCATACTGGTAAACACAAGTGGCAACAATCAAATACAAATAGAAAAGACATATCATTTAATTGAACACAACCACTCAAAACTCCAACCTGTTTCAAATGATGTGACACAACCAATATTAGCAATATGTATCAGAAAAAACAATGTGAGAGGACGAGGACGTATGCGAGGTGGGAGACAAAGAGGAGGAGGTCAAGAAAGAGGAAGAGGAGGAGGGCAAGAAAGAGAAAGAGGAGAAAGAGGAGGAGGAAGAGGAAGAAGAGGAGGAGGAGGAAGAGGAGGGGGGGAAGAAATAGAAAGAGGAGGGGGGCAAGGGACAATATTGCTTGTGAAGTCGACGAAGTCCTCTGGCATGACCCAGGCCAAAAACAAGAAGCACATTGATCAAATGTTTACTCCTTTCATTTGTGTCCCTTATTTCGTAAATATCGTATACTGTAGTACAGTGCACTGCTGTAGACCGTACAATGAAAAAATATGATTTTTTTATATGAAATTCATTTGTTTTGACATATAGTTCTCCCTGAGAGCTATATGTTTTGAACAATGTGTTTTAAATTGTTTGGTGTATTGTTTACTGACTGATTGATAGTGTATAGCATTTTTTTATCACTTTGTTTATGATTTGAGAGCAGTGTTTGAATTTGAACACAGGTAAAACTATTTTGAGAGCAGTGTTTGATTTTGAACACAGGTAAAACTGTTTTGAGGTGAAAGTTTCATTTTGCAAGAGGAATCAGAGGTTTTGTAAATAGAGCTTGAAGACAAGGTTTTGTGTTTAATGTTTTCAGAAAATGGAGCAATGTTTCAGAAATTGTGTTTTAGCAATTGAGAAAAACTGTAAAAGAAGCATCTAAACAACAGAGGAATCATAAAAAAATACCAGTATAGCAGAAGCGCTGAGTAGAGTATAGCAGAGAATGCTGTGTTATTGCTGTTAGTTTAGTTGGTTGCTCTAAACGTTGCACAAATAATTTCATCCGCTTTAAAGCACCACTGCTATATTAAAACAACCAGATTGGGGTCTGGCATACATGAAACTAGTTTAATTATCCATAAGTTTCAGTTAACCAGTTGTTTAGACAGCCAACCCACAAATCTGAAAAACTTTCTACATCCCTAGTTTGAGGAATAAGGGCCAATACCAATTCTACCCCTTCACTTTCCCCTTCCCCTCCGTTTTGCGTGTCCACGTGAAGAGGTAGGGCTGTCCCAATTCTCTTTTGGTTGGAGGGGGAGGGCTAGGGGGAAGGGCCAGATAGCCCTTCAAACGAAGATTTTTCGGGAGCACACTTCAAACGAAGGGGTATGAGAAGTGTCACTGCTAACCCAGGCTACAGACGCAAAATGGCTGCCCAAGGCGAAAAAGGAGACCCATAAATGTAAGTATTGTAACGACAAATAATGATTTGCTTTATGTTACATTCAATATTGTGTTCATATTTACAGTCAGTTTCTTCACAGAAACGTTTGTAAAAAAAAAAAAATCGCTAAAATTACTGTAGTTTGCTAACGATAGTCCCGCAACATATTTTGATAGGCAACTGGTGAATGTAATTGTTGAAGGGAATTGGCTTTATTTTTACCTTACATCTGCTATGAACGCCGACGGCATCTTGGAAGTTGTGATAAACATCGGCGCATCTCCTGTGACGTAGGCGCTAGCGACGACTTATAATGACGTTTAACGGAGGCGTCCCAGATAGCAAACTGACATTGAATCAACGTGAAAATATGACATCAAAACAACGTTGATCTGACATTGTTTTGCTCATTGAATTAACGTTGAACCAACGTCAGATGCGTCATTCTTTCAAAACTAACGGAAAATCAACTTAAAATCAACGCGTTGTTTCAACGTTATGAAAGCAAACCAATTTTCGATTTCATTTAGCTTTGAAGAATGCCGCGTCTGACGTTGGTTCAACGTTAATTCGATGAGCAAATCAACGTTGTTTCAATGTCATGAGAGACGTCGTTTCCACGTTGATTCAATGTCAGTTTGCTGTCTGGGGAAGTGGTGTCCCATTTCTTAGGGGAATATTTTCACCCCTACGCATTGCCACTCTGTTTCAAGGGTCAAGGGGAAGGCGAAGGGGTAGGGCTAGGGGAAAGTGAAGGGGTAAGGGGTAGAATTGGGATTGGCCCTAAGTAGCGGTGTGTTTCAGAGACCTTGGTGGTTGCAATACTGTTGACAAAGCTGATTTGCTGGAAGCCCTTCTCACTCATGGTGAGACACACTTCCCAGCGCTCATTCACCGCCTCATTCACCACCTTTAGAGCGACTCCCGTCTCATCCAGTTTATCCTTCACATAGAGATCCACATAACTGCGGAAACCATTCACCTGCAGCACAAGACACAAAAACATCATTAAAGACAAGAAATGTCTAGAAATCTTTGTGTCTTTCAGATTTAAAAGAAAATCCTCATCACACTGCTGTCTAGAAAACTCTTTTTTACTTAAGGAAATGACAGGTGACTTACGGGTAGCTTCTTTCCATTGAGCATGACTTTGACGCCCCTACAAGACCCAGCCACATCATACGCCCTGCGTGTTAGCAAAGCCACAATGTCCTTATCCAGTTTCTCCATCTTGAATTTGGCCAGATCAGGCTGGAAGGTGACACACGTGAAGTCATCCCCATCAAAGTTTTTGATCTTCGCCTCACTGGTCTTTCCCATGTTCTCCTGCCATGTCTTTGGGAGAGATGGAAGGAGAAAAACTTTAAGTTAAAGTGTAAAGGGGGTCGCACACCAGACGAGAAGCGCCTCGTCGCTTCTAGGGCAACTTGAGGTATCGCACACTGGACAGGCACATACAGACATACGTCGAATGGCGCTGCCAGTGTGTGTACACTAACAGAGAATAATGTGTTTGAATTTTAAAGACATGGTGCTGCTCGGCGAAGTGCTGCGGTTCTCGTCCAATGTGCGACCCCCTTAAGACTTCATCATAGCTGCAGTTTTATCACAACATATTTCCTGTATTCCAAATCACCCTTCAGTAAAACGGCTGTACCTGTTTGAAGCTGCGTTTGTACTCCTTGCAGGCTGTCTCTACTGTAAACTTTAGGCTGAATATGTTACAGAGTTTAGCACCATATCCATTCCTGCCACCTGAAGAACACAAGATTGATGGGTTGAAAAACAACTCAATCAGCTGAAAACTCATCTTTAACATGAACAAACAGCACAACTGCATCTAAAGGCTGCATGATTATGACAAAAATCTATTTTACTAATCCTACAGTTTAAAAAGTGAGCAGCGTGTCAAAACAACGGAGCCATACACAACACATGCGGTAATAATTGTATCTAGTACCAACTTTCACTACAACGCTGCAGAAAATGAGAATGCAGCAAAGTAAAAATATTTGTATCTGCATGTATGACTGTGAGCATTTTTACTTCTTGCTTCTTATTTTATTTTTCTTGCTTGCTGGGTTGCTATGAGCAAACACAAGCTAGGTTTGTGACATGTTAACAAGTCACCTTTAGACAATAACATTTTATTCCGTCAATCAGCATGCTAAGAACTTTTCATAATAAATAATGTTGTAATTGATGAAAATATTTGCCATGGATGGCAAGGAAATTAAAACTTTTAAATTACTACTTATAGTAACTTTGTTTTCTGCTCATGATGAGTGTGTTTTGGTTATTACTTTATGTACATTATATTGTCTGTTTGTGGTTTAAGGAAAATATAAAAAAATATGTCCCCTTGACCGTATTAAATAAATAAACAATTTAAGAGAAGAACTCTGAACCCTACTCACTCAACAGTAATTAAAGATAGAGAGGGTGAACATGAAAATGAATGTAAAAAATAATTTAACCACTAAAAATGTGAATACAGGGTAGTGCACAGACATTTTGATGAACAGTTGCCAAAGCAAGAATTTTGTTTTAGCTACCTAAACAGGGACATTCCATAGATATTCTTTTTATATACAGCAAATACAATCACTAAACCCAAACCCCACCAGAAAACCTTTTTTTTCTTTCTTTTTTTACAATGGAACAATATATATATATATATATATATATATATAATAGAGTTTTCACAAACGAGGACTTCCCAAAAAGAGTTTTGTACGATTTAGCTCTATTCCGCGTTCAAATGTGTCCCCAAAATATGGTTAAGTAGGTAAGCACCACATACATCATAAAAATGTATTATCTAAAATAATTTACTACTTGAGGGTGTAAAAGAAGTAACTGGATGACGATCTTGTAACTTCCCCTGTCAAAAATATAATATTAATAAAAGCAGACTGCACATTCTTAGAACATCTCTCTAAAATAAAGTAGCCTATATATTTACATGACACACCATTTAAAGATTTATCCATTTAATTTGATGATAATTTGTCATCTAACTGAAGTATGTACATTTTACAAACTGACTGGATTTTATTTTGATTGTAAATCTTAGTGTTACATGTTGCCTTGATTTTGTTTTTGAATTTTTTATAACAAACAATTTATAATTTGTTTAATCTTCCAGAGTGAGTCAGCTTCATTTCAGTATTTTGTACTGCTTCATATCTATACTGAAAATTATCATGTTGATAAAAAGGTTTATAGTGCTTTTTTGTCTCAATGTGTTCAGCATCTGTTCAGCTTGAGCCACACTGCAAAAATCACCCTTGCCTGAGTGAGGAAATGTCAAGAATTGACCCTTCGCTAACCCCCACCCTCCCTAGTTACTGTTGCTACGCCTGTCAAGCTTTCGCGGCTGGCCCATCTATTATAGTGTGGATGCACCCGGTGTCAGACATTCCCAATGAGATAATTAGTAATTTTCGGCGAACAAGTGAAATATGTGAGAGAGCAAGACAAAAGGGACTACAGTATGCATTCGAGGGATATATTCACGACATTATATGCAACCGATTAGAGAATATTTTTAAAAAAATTTAAGTTAAAGCCTAACGTTATAGTCCCAGCGCAAGCAGCAGCGCCTCACGCTGACCGTTCAAATGGGAAACACAAATTGAGGAACAGCTATGTTCATACACAGCAGGGTATGTGAAAATAATCTTAATAATTATAAATCAAACAGCTTATCAATAAATCTTGTGGAATAACACTAATACCGGGAGAGCCGCGATCGGATTGGGTTAAGTTAAGGGGTAACGATAGTAGGACGTCGATTAACAAAATGCTGAAATATATTTTAAAGTATGTCAGTGAGCCTTTGTCTTGTCTCTTTAATCGTCTTATTTTACGTTATCATTATGACCAAAGAACCGTCAATATTTCCAAGCAATAGGTGTTTTTGTTAAGCATGTCGACATTTACCAGAATGGGTCTCGCACATAGATGCTAGATCACGCCAATCATTTCTCCCCTTGGCTTTTAGATTTTCTGGAAGGAAAACAATTCCTCTCCCCCGTCCAAACTTTTAGTATACCGGTATCAGATTTGCACAATCCATACGCACAATGCTTCAGCATGTTCCCTCGTTCGAAAGCTTGCCAGAACTCCTGCGCATAGTTACGGTTGCTAAGACATGATTGGCCAGTGGCGGTTTTCAGGCGTGGCTTAGCGAAGGGTCAATTAACCAGGCTTAATTTAAGCTAGTTTAAGTCATAAACACCAATCTATTTTGTCTATCTACTCACTCATTTTGTTCTTATATTTGTGTTTGCGTGCACACCAATACTTCACTATTTTAATCAAATTTATAATTAAGTTGGCTTGAGAAAGACCTTCAGACTGTTCTGACTTAGTGTGCTATATCTTTTTAGACTGATTCGACTTTCAGATTTCTTAAAAATTAATATTAAAAATCATAAAAATCCTATTGACTTTCATTGCAGCATGGTCAAATTGAGCCAAGAATACGGTGGCCCAATAGCGTACAACAAAAACTCAAATCTAAATGATTTCCCTGAAGTCCTAGACTCAATTAAACTACCATTCTATATGTACTAATGATCTATCTATCTATCTATCTATCTATCTATCTATCTATCTATCTATCTATCTATCTATCTATCTTTCTTTATATTAAATCTATCCATCTTTCTTCCTAACAAATCTATCGTTCTTTCTTTCTACCTAAATAATCTATCCATCTTTCTTTCTTTCCTTCTACCTAATCTATCTTTCTTTCTTTCTTTATTTCTACTTAATCTTTCTTTCTACTTAATCTTTCTTTCTTTCTATCTTTCTTTCTTTCTACCTAATCTATCTATCTTTCTTTCTTTCTTTCTTTCTAACTAATCTATCCATCTTTCTTTATATCAAATCTATCCATCTTTCTTTCTAACAAATCTATCCATCTTTCTTTCAACTAATCTATCGTTCTTTCTTTCTACCTAACTAATCTATCCATCTTTCTTTCTAACTAATCTATCGTTCTTTCTTCCTACGTAACTAATCTATCCATCTTTCTTTCTATATAATCTATCCATCTTTCTTTTTAACTAATCTATCCATCTTTCTTTCTAAATAATCTATCGTTCTTTCTTTCTACGCAACTAATCTATCCATCTTTCTTTCTAACTAATCTATCGTTCTTTCTTTCTACCTAACTAATCTATCCATCTTTCTTTCTAACAAATCTATCCATCTTTCTTCCTACGTAACTAATCTATCCATCTTTCTTTCTAACTAATCTATCGTTCTTTCTTTCTACCTAACTAATCTATCCATCTTTCTTTCTAACAAATCTATCCATCTTTCTTCCTACGTAACTAATCTATCCATCTTTCTTTCTATATAATCTATCCATCTTTCTTTTTAACTAATCTATCCATCTTTCTTTCTAAATAATCTATCGTTCTTTCTTTCTACGCAACTAATCTATCCATCTTTCTTTCTAACTAATCTATCCATCTTTCTTTTTAACAAATCTATCGTTCTTTCTTTCTACCTAACTAATCTATCCATCTTTCTTTTAACTAATCTATCCATCTTTCTTTCTAGCAAATCTATCCATCTTTCTTTCTAAATAATCTATCGTTCTTTCTTTCTACATAACTAATCTATCCATCTTTCTTTCTAACTAATCTATCCATCTTTCTTTCTAACGAATCTATCGTTCTTTCTTTCTACCTAACTAATCTATCCATCTTTCTTTTAACTAATCTATCCATCTTTCTTTCTAGCAAATCTATCCATCTTGCTTTCTAACAAATCTATCCATCTTTCTTTCTAACTAATCTATCCATCTCTCTTTCTAACTAATCTATCTTTCTTTCTTTCTACGTAACTAATCTATCCATCTTTCTTTCTAACTAATCTATCCATCTTTCTTTCTAACTAATTTATCCATCTTTCTTTCTAACAAATCTATCCATCTTTCTTTCTTTCTACCTAATCTATCTATCCATCTATCTATCTATCTACCTAATCTTTCTTTCTTTCTAACTAATCTATCCATCTTTCTATCAAATCTATCCATCTTTCTTTCTAACAAATCTATCCATCTTTCTTTCTAACTAATCTATCGTTCTTTCTACCTAACTAATCTATCCATCTTTCTTTTTAACTAATCTATCCATCTTTCTTTCTAACAAATCTATCCATCTTTCTTTCTAACAAATCTATCCATCTTTCTTTCTAACTAATCTATGGTCCTTATTTCTACCTAACTAATCTATCCATCTTTCTTTCTAACAAATCTATCCATCTTTCTTTTTAACTAATTTATCCATCTTTCTTTATAACTAATCTATCGTTCTTTCTTTCTACGTAACTAATCTATCCATCTTTCTTTATAACGAATCTATCCATCTTTCTTTCTAACTAATCTATCCATCTTTCTTTCTAACAAATCTTTCTTTCTTTCTTTCTTTCTTTCTACCTAATCTTTCTACCTAATCTTTCTTTCTTTCTTTCTAACAAATCTATCCATCTTTCTTTCTAACTAATCTATCGTTCTTTCTTTCTACCTAACTAATTCATCCATCTTTCTTTCTAACTAATTTATCCATCTTTCTTTCTTTATATCTTTCTTTCTACCTAACTAATCTATCCATCTCTCTTTCTAACAAATCTTTCTTTCTAACAAATCTTTCTTTCTTTCTTTCTTTCTACCTAATCTATCTTTCTTTCTTTCTAACTAATCCATCTTTCTTTCTTTCTAATCTATCTATCTAATAAATCTTTCTAACCAATATTTTTCTTTCTTTCTAACTGATTTATCATCCTTTCATTCTAACAAATCTATCTTTCTTTCTAACTAATCAATCTTTCTTTCTAACTAATCTCTCTATCTTTCTCTCTAACTAATCTTTCTTTCATTGAAACAAATCTCAAAATCATTTTCTTTCTTTCTGTCTAATCCATCTTTAAAACTTCAAACTACTTTAAACTTCTTCAAACTCTCTTGTCCGGCTTTCTCAAGCCAACCTAAAGTTTGTGTCATCAAACTTTTTTTTTCTAGTTTACAATTGATTGTGTTAAATATGATTAATTGTGCAACACTGGTCAACCTATAAGGCTGCTTAACCATTCTGTGACACAGACAAGTTCAATAACCATCAGAATGCGAGCAAAACACTACCAACAAAAACAAACTCCACAGTAGAGGAGTTTTTGAAGATGCCCCATTGCAGTATAGGGTGTGCTTGCATTACCTGTGACTTTTTTCTCATTGTCATCATAGTTGCTAGAGGTGAGGAGGTGTCCAAAGATCAGTGCAGGTACGTACATCTTCTCATCTTTGTGTTCAACAACAGGAATTCCCTGCCCATTATTCCACACGGCAATGGTGTTGGACTCTCTTTTAGAGCCAGGAGTACAAGACATTACAATGCAAAGAAACAGAATTTTCAGAATTTACAAATTGTGTTTTCCAACAAGATCCGACTGTTGCTACAATATTATTAAAAAATCTAATATATTTAAAATTCTCTCAAAAGAAGAACTGTATGTCTATCTGTGTTTAAGAAAAGTATAATATACAAAACATCTGCCTAGGACAGTTTAGCATTATAAAAATATTTGTCCAAAGATTGGTTTGATTTAAATAAATTGTCACTAAATTTAAATAAAACAAAATTTATGGTATTTAGTAATAAAGAGATAAATAATGAGATCAGGATTACTATTAATGAAAATGCATTAGAAAGAGTAAATCATATAAAATTTCTTGGAGTAATTATTGATTGTAAAATTACATGGAAACCGCATATTGTTAATGTTCAGAAGAAAGTATCAAAACTGATTGCAATTTTGTATAAGTTGCAATATATTTTGAACAAAAATGCATTACATTTACTTTATAGTTCACTTGTCACACCATACTTGACGTATGGTATTGAAATATGGGGAAATACATACAAAACTAGAACCAATCCAATTTTCCTATTAACTATGATTAATTAACTATGCACCTTACAACTAATTTACTGTTTCACCAATCAAAAATTTTAAAGTTTTATGACTTAGTTGAAGTCAAATATAATAAAACTCAAAAATGTTTGCAATTATTATTTACCAAGAGATAAAGTAAATATAATCTTAGAGGATTATGTATATTTAACCAACCACAAGTACATTCTACATTAAGAGAACACTGTTTATCAATTAAAGGAGTTTAATTGTGGAATAGCTGCTGTAATGAGTTAAAAAAAGCCACGTCTATTTTTCAGTTTAAAAATGTTTACAAGAGAATAACATTGGAAAAATATTCAATAGAAGGAAAATTAATTAAATAGGCTTGCTTCTGGTGTGGACAATGGTCCACTAATGTGTTAATGTTAATTTCATGAACAGATGTTGTCATTAATGAGTTGCATTAATGATTCTAAAGTTAAAGGTATAGCGGAGGATTTTCTTTTTCCGGGTGGGTAGTCTATACCAGTCATTCCCAAAGGCGGGGTCCCGACCCACACGTGGGTCGCGGGAGATTTTGTCTGGGTCGCCAAGTCGAGCACTATTTTTCAGTGTGTTGTAGGCTACTCTCTAGATCAGGGCTATTCAATTGGCGGCCCGCGGGCCAAGTGCGGCCCTTCAATCATCTCCATACGGCCGAGGGCACCCCAACCTCCCTCTCCTCCTATTTTCTGGTGGTACGGCTAAATTTGGTATATGCGCGTGGCCGCAGTGGCGCGTGCAGCTGGATGACTATACGCACTGTGTGTGTACCATGAGCACTCCGACTGACCTGAGAGAAAAGTTTACAGTCCGAATATTTCAGCAGTTTTTATGTGTGTCCCGTATTTCTGTAGCCTGAACCAGCGATATTAATCATTCGTTGGTTTGATTATTTCCTTTCCATGAATTGGCCATTGGCCAAACGCGCGTGCATAACGGTCTGAAACGATTCGGATTTGTTCACCTGAAGCGGTTTCTCGGTAAGTAACAACATATAAAGAACAAAATAGCGCTGGTTTCAGTCGTTTCACTAGTTTACTTTGAACTAGGCAGCACGGCCCAGGGGATAACGGAACGCAAAGCTTAAAGGAGTCGCGTTTACTCCCGGTCACTATTATTAAACAGCGTTGCGCGACATCCTTTAAGAAGCGTTTCCATCGGACACGTACTCCTCTCTCTTACAAACCACAAATCACTCAATGATTTTAACTAGTTTTAAATCGGATGAAACAGTCTTAACATTCCCAACACTACTGATGAGAAAAATAGAAGAAACATGAATAAAGTTAGAAGACTAAATGCCCTAATCACCACCCTTACAAACATTTACCATGTAATAGCCTGAATGTAATAATTTACCATGGTTTGGGCATAAATGTGGAATATTTATATTGAATGCTATGTTATAGTAATTTATATTTCCTTAGATTTATTAGGGGGGTAGAGGAATATGTATTTAATCGTGTGTATAGTTTTTTTTTTTTTTTTTTTTTTTTTGCCTGTTTAGGCATTTTTTATGCAGTGGTAGTGAGCCATGCATGGTTACAAAGTCTCACGGTCAGAATATTTTAATTTAAGCCTATAATAATTATTATAGTAAATTATGTACACTGTAACTATGAGAATATGAAAACAATGAGATGCCCTGTCAACTCTTCCTTTCTCATTTCACCTCTGCATATTGTCAACAACAGGTTAATAAAAAAGTGCTTTGTCAAATATCTGTATCTCTTTTAAATAGTTAACTGGAAGCTTAAAAAATGACCTTAAAAAATGGTCATACATATTTTGTTAATGCATAAATTATCTTCGTGATATATGAACTATATGGGCCTAATGTTTTTTGGGTCACAAGGATTTATCGACTTTAAAATGTGGGTCCCCAGAAAAAAAGTTTGGGAAACACTGGTCTATACTATTGGTCGATCTAAGTGTCAATCATTCTGGTGATATGTTTACGTAAGGCCGTCGTACGTGCTCGTCCCTATGTAGTTTTCACTTTCAGGTGTATTATGTCGGAGTTGCGGTTTCAGCCATTCCTTTGAAAATGGCTGAGGGTCGAAAGAGAAAAAAAAATGTATACGAAGTGTATGATAAGAAGAGAAAGGCCGCAGAATATAGAAACAAGACCAGAGTGATTTTGGGTGAATATCACACGCTGGCGTGCGCTAAAAGCACAGGTTGGGCTTCTCACTGATGCCGCAGTCGCGAAGATTCTACTAGACAGGTAAAGTTTGTCATGCTATTTGGAGAAATCCATTTAAAATCACTAGTAAAAGTTAATGCAAGCTACTTAGCAATGCTAGCCCTGGCACAAGCCATGCACTGCATAGACACGGTAAACATCTCAATTTGTCTAAAGTAGCCTTTTGACCAAAATGGTATCACGCTGAAATATTCTAAAACCTTGCGTGTTCATGTGTTCATATTCTAAAACCTTGTGTGTTTATTATTACACAAATGCAACAAGCTACTTCTCCATACGCAACTATGTATAAAAATAACTTATTAATACCTACGTATTAACAATGAGACATATTAGGTTAAGGACCAACGTAATAGCACTGCTTATATGTTGCTATGTAACGTAATTGCGATTTGCTAAATAGTTTCCTCAGATCGTATTTTGTGTGATACAGGGTTGGACATATCATGTCTTGAGTCCTCAATCGATCAGTATAATAAGTAAATAAAACACGGAAGGGCATTTGACATGTTGTCTTTTTTATGAATATTTTTGAGTTAGTTTACAATTTGCAACATAATTGTGCAAGGCGTAATAGTAGGCGTTCCCTCTCGGGAGTGTTGTGTTTGTGCATGTGCATTTTTTTTTTTTTTTTTTAAATTGGAGAGGGCGGGTCTTCTCTAAAATTCGGAAAGATCCTCCGCTATACCTTTAAGGGCAGGCACAATAAGCTTTAGCTTCTGCCTGCACCTGGTCATCTATAATGTTTATGTTTCGAATGATTTGATTGAATGATCTGTAAATGACCAAACCGAAATAAATGAAAAATGAAAAATGAAAGAAAGAGACTACATTTTCAAATCTATTAAAGGTTTTTGATGAAAACATTCCAGAATTTTCTCCATATAATGGACTTCAGTGGGAACCAAACGGTTCAAGTTCCAAATGAGAGTTTCAGTGCAGCTTCAAAGGGCTTTAAACTACACCAGACGATGAATAAGGGTCTTATCTAGCGAAACGATCGGTCATTTAAAAAATAAATAAAAAGTTTAAGTTTTATAAGCACAAATGCTCCCTTGCACTGTTCTATGATGAGCGTTCGTGACTCATGTTCAAACTCGTTCATCCAAAATGAACAAATCTTTTTTCGAGTCATGACTCGAAGGGTCCTAGATAAGACCCTTGTTTTCATCAAAAACCTTAATTTCTTTTCGACTGAAGAAAGAAAGATGTGGACATCTTGGATGACATGGGGGTGAGTAAATTATCAGCAAAAGTTTTTTTAAAAGTGGACTACTCCTTTAAGAGAAGGCAAACACGGACAGATGCAGTGTGTGTGTGTGCGTGTGTGTGTGCGCTTGTTTACATGGTTTATGAAGACAAAATTTTGTACTTTTACACTGGTATTACAACATAATCACTTTGTGTGTCCCTGTAAACCACACATACAAAACAGTAAAGCTTTAAATATAATAATTTTTACGATGATAGGAGAGAGGTTGTCATTAGGGTGCTCCGATCAGGATTTTTGGGGCCGATCACCGATTACTGGAAGCTGTATCACCCGATACCGATACTGATCACCGATTACAGGGTCTATTAGAAGCCTTCTATTTATCATGGGGCATTATTATTAAACTAAATGAACATTGTTGTTAAATAAAGTATTACTTTTAAAGGAGAAGACAATGCATCATGAATTTACACCTGTGTATTTATTTGCAAGCAACATGTCCAGCATATTAACTTAGCAGCTTGTGCTTGGTTATTGGGAGCAGCTTAGGACTTGACATACAACTTTCCTGTTGAATATAAAATAAAATAAATAAAAGACAGAACATCTGAGTCTTTAAATTTAGCTTTAGACCACGTTAAACTAAAAACTGCAACAACAAAAAGGCTATAGCCAAAATAATGTTTTGAGTCAGACAGCCATCAGTTTTTCTAATATGCTTAAAGGACCACAGGTAGTAAAGTGCACAGCAACAAAAAATACAAATAACTAACAACTTCCATGTCTGTATATATCTATAACTTTGCTTTTTTCTGGGATGCTCAGTTAGATTTTGTGGGCATTTAGAGAGGAAGAGAGAGATAGAGAAACAGAGAGTAGAGACATTGAGGCAGAGACATACCTAATACAAATAAATAAAACATCTCCAGTTAACTAGCAGGGAATTCAAAATTAAATCAAAATCTAGCGCTAAAATGTGTTTGTTTGTTTTTGAACTCAAGCTGAGTGCTCGTTTCTCTATTCTTCGGACTCTATTCTTTCCGGTGATTTTACGGGTTGATCAGAGCCGATCACACATCCCAAAGCAATTATCGGCCGATTGTGACCAATCAATCGGAGCACCCTTAGTTGTCATGTCATTTGACATGTGATTAAGTTTGATAACAGCTGGTAAATAAATAAGCTGAAAGAGAAAGAGTTTTAACTGTGTGTTTTTCAATTAAAGATTTGGAGATCGTCGAGAATCATTTAATAATCAAATCGTTACCATCTGAATTCAAATTGGATTCATACCTCTGCTACATGGTGTGGTGTATTCCAAAAACACCACAGAGTTTCTGTATGGGTTATGTTTAGGGGTTAGGGATTGAAAATATGATAAAGCTCAGTATAAAAAAATATTATTTCTATATGGAGAGTCGCCATAAACCACATGTGCAGGGATGTGTGTGAGTGTGATGGAAGTGAAGTAATTGTGAAATGAGCAGACATTAGAGTTGGGTATCGAGAATCGAGTATCGATTGGAACCGGGACTAACTTTTCGTTTTTCCCGGAATCGTTCAAAAGTTAAAATTTCGATTCCTAGTTTTGATATTCCCAAAAAAACAACAACAAAAAAAAAAAAAGTTTCGATATTCACAGTCCGCCGAGCGGAAGAAGAAACCGCTGAACAACACCAACGAAGAAGCGTCTACCAGAAGTGTTGGCATAACCACGCGAGTCGAACATGGGTACCTTACGTCGGCGATCCAAAGTGTGGCTTCACTTTTCTAAAAATAACGAAATCTCGGCAAAATGCAAAATTTGTGACAAAAGGAGTATTTTTACAGAAGGAGTATTTCCTTCAGAAAGGCCGTTGGTTAGCAAGGTTAGCTAAACTTTTTTGACCCTGCCTCTTAAAAGAATCGGAATCGAGAATCGTTAGGAACCGGAATCGAAACAAGGAATCGGAATCAGAATCGTTCAAATTCAAATGATACCCAACCCTAGCAGACATGGGACTTTATTAGATTCTAACACCCACTGCATGCTCTCCCAAGAACCAATCACATGGACATTTTCAACTGTCTACAAGCACCAACTTTTACTAGATACACAAGCATTTAGAGTCAGTGTCTTTAAAGGAGAACTCCGGCGCAAAATGAACCTTTGGTCTAATAACACTTTGGTACCTAGTCGACCGTTCTCTGAGATTTGTTTTCATGATAATCGAATGTAAAGATTTTTATCTCTAAAAACTGTTTAGCGTATAACGCTAGTAATGGGGGCATTTAATGAGTAAAAAGAAATTGCTAGTTTATACCACTAACAAGGCTCAAAATAGCCCCACACTAACACAGTAATGAGGGCAAAACGATACATTGAGAAAAAAATACATGCAAAACGAAGCATTGAGATCTTTGTAAGTGTACAGACCGTTTAATAAGAAGATATTTCATGAAGACAGTCCACTTCGTGGAGCCATCTTTGGAAAACAGTCTCGACTAGTCAAACCACGAACTATGTGCTAAGTGAGCTGAATTGTATGAAGTTCAGCGAACTTCTGAACTGTATGAACGGCTTCTTGGTTCGACTTGTTGAGACTGTTTTCCAAGATGGCTCCTGCTATACACGAAGTGGACTGTCTTTATAAAATATCTTCTTATTAAACGGTCTGTACACTTACACAGTTCTCAATGTTTCGTTTTGAATGTAGGGACCCTCATTATGTTACTACGTTAGTGTGGGGCTATTTTGAGCCTTGTTAGTGGTATTAACTAGCGATTTCTTTTAACTTATTAAAAAAACCCATTACTAGCGATATACGCTAAACAGTTTTTAGAGATAAAACTCTTTACATTTGATTATCATGAAAACAAATCTCAGAGAACGGTTGACTAGGTACCAATGTTTTATTAGACCAAAGGTTCATTTTGCACTGGAGTTCTCCTTTAATCAGAGCAAATGATGAGACTGTTAAAGCTGCACTCACGGGTCGATGGTGATTTTGATGGTGGTCATGTTCTTGTCTCTTTGTTTGTTATCAGCTGCATTGACTGATGGTAAAGAAAATCACTGGTTACAGCATGAAAGATCACAGACATTTACCATACAGATGTTGGAAAATAACAGATTGCCTATAAAACAATCCCAATAGTGATAATATATATATATATATATATATATATAT
Source organism: Pimephales promelas (assembly GCF_988280905.1). Classification (NCBI taxonomy): domain Eukaryota; kingdom Metazoa; phylum Chordata; class Actinopteri; order Cypriniformes; family Leuciscidae; genus Pimephales; species Pimephales promelas. The sequence goes on along the minus strand of NC_142786.1, from coordinate 15,503,977 downwards.
ATATATATATACAGTATATATATATTATTACTACTAGTGATAGTATTATTAAGAAAATTAAAGAATTTTTTGAAAAACATTTTGTACTGCAAAATGTCGACACAAACGGCAAAAACATTCAAAATTCTCAATATTGTCAACTGACTACAGCAAAAATTATAGTACTTATTTAGTACATCAATATGTATTTTACTTAATATAATATTACTAAAAAATTTAAATTTATGAAAAATGCCATGCTGAGACTTATGTGAACAGTTTTGAGTGCTTTTGATGATGCAAAACAATGGTTGAATCAGTTTTGAATCGATTCACTGAAATGAGAAATGAACAAAACTTAAAAATTCATATGTAATTTTTGCTACAGATATTTATGAGACAAAACCCTCTCTGTCTTAATGCTTTCAAACCTGCAAGTTGAGAGACAAGAAAGGATTGCAAAATTTAATGGCACAACATAATGGTTGAATAACATGAAAAACAGATAACTTCTGAGCACTGGTGAAATGCTATATCTAAGTTTAATGAAAACTACTGAACAATGAAGTGGAAACAAATGATCACTAAGCAATCCTGATTTTTCTTTTCACTGAAAGGAAAGAACAGAAATCTTACCAAGGATCTCATCAAAGATTTTATATAATCCAGGGACGAACGTGATCTCCCTCAAATTCATTCCAATTTCTTCATCAAAAACCCACATTTGCTGTAGAACACACAATCACTTGAGTATTATATAAATTAATTAAAATGCATTTGATGACACTGAAACAAGCTTTGAAGAAGTCAATCAGTCAGTTAAACATTTACTTCCAACAGTAATTCTACTACAATAAGCAAAACATGCTAAATTTCAATGACTTGTTTATGTCTTAAAATGAGTTTCATTATAAAGTCGGATTCACATTTTTCTGAACGTCAGTCTAAAATTTAGACTTAATCTGTAATCTTGATCTTGATAAAAGTTTTCTGTTACCTGAGTGACAGGTTCCACGGAGCCGATATAGGTGTCTGGACGGAGGAGGATATGCTCGAGTTGAGTCTTCTTCTGGTAGATCCTCTCCACTGACATCTTCTTAGAGCTCTCTTTCTTGCCCGCCTCACTCTTCACTGCATCTCCCCGGCCGTTCACTTCCTCTTTCTTCGCACCATTGTTCTTGTCAAAGAGGGTCTGTTGTTAGATACATCCATGCAACTTTGTTAAACTTGTCCGCGGCTATCAAGTGGTTCTCTCAAAAAGTTTGCGAACCTTTTAGTTGCTTTTGAGGTTGGAATTATTTTACAGAAACAAAAGGTAGCTGAAATATTTGGTGAATCATCTAGATTGCCTGGATTAACAATTATTTTGCAAATATACTTGTGCAATAGAATATCTCTGTAAATTCATGCTGGTGTATATTAACTGTCTTTCTGTCTTGTCTGTAGTTTGTTGAACCGGACCCACCCTTTAATCTTTTAACATGTCTTTGATTGGAAAAAATATTTTGAAAACAGCATAATGTCAGTGCTTTTCAATACTATCTGAGCTGTTATTTGCAAGATTACTCTGAATAAACATCATGTCAAATTCCCAGTGTCCTTTACAATGTAATGGTCTCAAATGGCATTTTGGCTAAAATTAATTATGATAGCAAGGGCATTGAATTCATAGTAACCTAGTTCATATTAGTACTTGCCTGGGATCAGTTCTTATAATTCTATTCTATAATTCTAGTTCTTAATCTATTGTTGTGGCTTTGAGTGAGCAAACCCAAATAAACCCTTCCACCATGTTCCGGTTTAAGACCAGCACATAATCTTGGACTTTTGGTTATAATAGAGCAACCTTCTGTTGGTGTGTAAACATCATATAGGTTTTACTCTAACAAAGATGAGAGAGTTGAAATCAGAGGAAAGAGTTAATTCACAGCTGAGAATCAACACAAAAGAACTTTCCTCCACATTACCATGAAGAGCTTCACAAATCATTATCTTTATACACAAATTGATTAAATATAAGGTATTTAAAACAGATGTAAATTAATATTATGTGCACTGCATTAATAATATAGAGATGCAGATGAGACTGTGGGATCCTTTATGTTGAACTGAGGAAATGTTGCAGCTAAAAGGCTAAAGCACACGCGGGAGTAAGGTTACACAGAGTGGTTATAATCTGACTGTATTATACGCGATGTATGTGTGTAATAACACGTGAATTACTTAGTAATCATATATGACTTACCACCCAGGTTAAGCCTCCGCTCCCCGCTGCACCGTTAGACATTTTCTATTGTGTGTGCCCAGAAAAATAATCAGGAATTGTCCATATGTGATCTCCAAACGCCTCAAACGCCGGGCACCATCCGGGCTGGGTTCCCGTGGTTTCTCTTTCTTTTGTTGATTTACTGCTTTGATGAAAGTGTGTTTCTGCAGGCTGGTTTCATGGATTAAGTATGCCTGCTTCTACGTGACTGTTCCTCGGCTTTTGTTAAAATCGACCACCGGCGCCTGCACAAGGCCTAAGGCTTTAACTAAGACTTTTAAATAGCCCCATAAAAAGATGTTTAAAAAAACTGCGTAATTAAATTATAATAAAACAAAAAAAGATAACAAAAGATACGAATAAATACATTTAATTTTTCGTGTGCTAAGTAGGAATATTGCCACATAAAAAGGATTTCCATTCAATAACAAACCGCCGTGGAGTCCGTCCGGCTACACCATTCGCATGTCGATATGCCCCCATCCACCCGACCAATAAGATGCCAAAGAATCTGAGGCGCCGGCATTCCAACCAATAGCAATATGGTCGTCGTCGTGCAACGTCACACACTTTAAATTTCAGGAGCACTATAGAGCTGGTAAGTCCCGCCCCTTCAGCTAACCCCGCTGGACCTCTAGGTTGAAAAATCGTCGATGCAAGTGAATGAGAGAAAATAATTATTTTCTAATCCCGTTTGAATTTTGCAATGAATGTAATATGTTGTCTGTGATTTTTTTTATATAATGTTTCGTGAAAAGAATGCTACAACTTAGCGGGTATAGAATTTTCATACGGTTAGACTTTGTGTGAGAGCATGTGGACTACAACTCTTTCGACTTTCGAGTTTGACAGTATATTGTATGATTCTTTGGCTAGCAGTTGTGGAATAGACATAACGAGAAAGACGTCGCATATGTGACGTCGCCGCATAACACATTTTCCCTCCACAAATCACGGTTTTCACCACGCTCAAGTTTGCCCTCTCCCTGGAAGAAGGCGGTGAAGTGCCCCTGCAAACAAGCCTGAACTGACCCTTTCCGGGCCCACTTAGGGCTAGCCTAAGGGCCCCCTGCAGGCTGCTAGCGCAGGGCCCATGAGAATTTGCTCATTGGCAAAACGTTGGGCCTGCATGGGCAGCCCTCACTTAGCCCTCACTAAACCCACACAGGGCACGCACACTGGGCCCACAAAACGTTGGCCCTGCATGGGCAGCCCTCACTTAGCCCCAAGGAAGCCCTCACTAAGCCCACATAGGGCCCGCACTGCACACACAGGGCATCTACAACAATAGATCTAGTTCACAATTAATCTGTTTCACTATAAATACTTTTTGGCTAATATAACTATAGGTCTTTGGGAAAAACACTTATTCTATACATCTGAATGCAGTCACCACATAAATAATTTTTGTATTTTCACAAATGTACAGAAGTCAAAGGGATTTCAAATCAATGTATTTATTAATTACAAAACATAAAACATTAAATTCAGGTTATTATATATAATATAATTACACTATTATATATTCACATAAAAAACAGAAACATAGAAAACAGCTGTTTTACATTATGATAAAATTTCACAATATTACTGTTTTTTTTGTTTGTCAAATAAATGCAAGCTTGATAAGCAGAATAGACTTCTTCCAAAATGTTTCCAAATTTTTTACCTATATACTGTTTATGATTTTATACAAAATAAATAGTAGTTAATAAGATTGACACTGTATTATATCTAGTAATATTGAAGCTAAACAGAGTCCCTATAACAGTGCAATTTGTAAATTTTTAGTCTTCGAGAAAATGTTTTATGAGTTGCAAACCTCTTTTTCTTTGCTTTCTCTCTCTCACAAACACAACACATCAGTTACACCTTTTTAAATTCTTCATTGCAGGTGCACAAATCCTATTCTAAAAATTACCAAACTCATAGGGTCATATTTTTGTTGATAAACAGTAACATTTTGGCCAATTATGCACATTTCTTGGTGTATAATTTTGTGAATCATCTATACTGTTTGGCTATTCTCATGTGGTCACACTTCACTTTTCATTCACAGTCACATATGCTCAAACCCCCTGTGTGGCCGTGCCTTAAATGTCAGCATACATTTCTTACAGGGCTGTGCAAAAGTTAATTGCGATTAATTGCATTCAAAATAAAAGTCTGTGTTTACATAATATATTTGTGTGTGCTGTATATAGTTATTTTGTATTAGGGCTGCGAAACGATTAATCGCGATTAATCGCATCCAAAATAAAAGTTTGTGTTCACATAAATTATATACGTTTGTGTAGTGTGTATAATTATTTTGTATATATAAATACACACACATGCATGTATATATTTAAGAAATATTTGCATGTATGTACTGTATATATGTTTAAACAAAATTAATATTATACATAAATATAAATCTTTGATATATCAATAACACATCAATAACACATTTTTCTTAAATATATATGCATATGTTTGTATTTATATATACAAAATAATTATACAGACATATATCATGTAAACACAAACTTTTATTTTTGATGCGAATAATCACGATTAATCGTTACACAGCCCTATTTTGTATATATAAATACACACACATGCATGTATATATTTAAGAAAATGTGTTATTCATATTAAAATATTTATATTTATATAATATAGATTATGTATTCATATATATATATACAGAATTTAAGTGCAAATAATTCTTAAATATATACATGCATGCATAGGTATTTATATATACAAAATAATTATATACAGCACACACAAATATATTATGTAAACACAGACTTTTATTTTGGATGCGATTAATCGCAACTAATTTTTGCACAGCCCTTTTTGTGATTTGAAAAAAAGAAAATTATTTGTACACCTCCAATGAATTTGAAAAGCTGTAACTGCAGTGTTTTTTGTGAAAGAGAAAAAAGTTTGAAACTTAAAAAAAAAAAAAAGTTTTTTTTTTCTTTACACCTGACTACTTTTAACTGACTACGTTACACCAACAGATTCCACTGTCACAGGTGCTCTGTTTTGCTATAATGAAACCTTTACAGAACATGATAGTAATCCGCCATCCATGTAAAAGCAGAGGTCGGTGTGGTGTACAGGTACATCTGTCCAGCCAACATCTCACGCCTTGATGCCTTCCACTGTGGATCCCAGAAAACCTGCAAAAAATAAAAAATAAAAAAATACAGTTCAAAATCTATCATACATAATCATACATCTGGTATCAGAAATTATCATTCCAGGTTCAATCAGGTTAAATGCTCAATATTAGAGCTGCACAATATTGAAAACCTTAAATTAAATATTTTGTTTATCTGCTGCTATATATATTGCGATATAAAAACAAATTTCAAGAGATTATTGAGTGAATCTGCATTGAAAATTATAAACAAATTACAAGTATTGATAAATTCAATAGAAGAAAAATACAATTGAAATAAGCAGTGCATGAAGTTTTTTCGGAAAATCTAACTTATCAGGTACGGAAATTGAATTATCGAATGTAAAATAAGTATTCACTGAGGTACAGCCTCTCCCTACTCTTACAAAATGACAAACAACCAGCCTGAAAAACACATGACAATGACACAAGACATGTCTATAATAAATAGTGTGTGTGTAATTTCTTCAGTACCGTCAGCAGAACCGATAACATCTGAGCTTATCGATACTGCAGTCTTCCTTAATTTGGCCCCAGGGCCCGTTTAATGTTTAATACAGGGTTTCGGAACCTATTCCTATGTATGGGTGAGTTCATATGGATGAAGGCCTGTTGTGTTTGGCCTCTTGGTTTGTGATAATGATATAGCTATTGTGAAACTCACCTTCGTCATGTACTGGGTGTGGATGGCATCAAGATCTTGTCCTGAAGAATCACAGGATCAAATGATATCTCATCTGGTAACAAGAGCACAGCCATAACTTTAAGAACTCTAATGATATCTTTACCCCCCTGATATTGTATTGCGGATATAAGGAGTATGAGCCATGAGTAAACTGGAGAGATATCTGTGAAAAATAACTTGCGTGCCTAAAGTTGTCAACCCCCTGAATTCAGCATTTGAAAGTAAAAAGAATTTCAGTATTTATCAGTCAAACATACATAAAAAATAGCTTTGAGTTGGACAGTATGGTGTCTCATTGGCCAACATAATTAAAAACACACCTAGAGAAAAAATAAAATAAAAAATCATATATATATATACAGTATATATATGAAGAGTTCAGATGCAAAAGCCTCTAAGTGCCATTTGAAATTTTCTTCTAGAATGATCATTTTTATCAAGCTTGTATATTTAAGTTCAGTGATTTCACTTAAATGGCAATGATAATTACCTATTAATTGTTATTTAAGTGAAATTACTGAACTTAAATATACAAGTTTGAAAAAAATCATCATTAAAGAAGAAAATTTCAAATGGCATTTAGAGGCTTTTGCATCTGAACTCTTCATATATACCCATGACCATTATCCTGAATTATTATAACTATGACTATTATAACATTATATTTGCCACCTATTATTTAGCTTCTCAAGTACAATGTCACTGAAAAAACTGTAGTTAATGAATTTAAAGTGAGAGACTTCATTCAAAATCATAAATCCTACAGACCCACAACAATTGAACAGTATGAAGTTTTGCTTACTAGTCGAGTTCATAGCCGTGGAGATTGTCTTGGACCCCAGGGGGTGCAGCAGGACATGATGATCTTCAAGAAAATAACATGCAATGTGTGACAGAGCCAACAATATTACATTGAATTTACAATAGAACAAAGGGTTTAATACAAGGAAGCAAGCTAGAGCGGAGATGAAATGCAGAAAAGAAAAAGAATATACATAAAAAATCTTAAGGTAATATATTGTGCAATAATGCATATGAAATTATTATCATGATTAATAATTCCCCTTTGTTGTGTTTTTTTCCTGTTCCTTCTGAAATCACTTACAATATTTGTAAATGACGTCATTAACAGTACGTTACAATGAATACTTTAAAGGTTAGCTAAATAAATTAACTTAGCTAACTTCCAATCACCCATTGACAAATTACCAGCAAAACAAAACTATCAAAAACTGTTATCAACACAAAAATGTGGTTAAAAACCCACACTTATGTAAAACAAGAGCTCAATTGTAACGTAAACAACTTACCGTTAGCACTTCTGAAAACGGTTCAGTCAGAGGCTAACGGACTTTATCGAAGACACAAAACCATTTCTATAAAATAAATATTCAACAGAAGTGTATCTATTACACGTAAGACATATATCAGGAAGGTTATGTATTATTTGTGTGATTTTGGTAACTAAACTTACCTGAAAGCAGAGAAAACAACAGTGAGAGACGCTAGTTTGCTGTTTGTCAGTTGATGAAGTTTCCTCGTTTCCATGGTTTCCATCTGCTCGCGCGCGCTCCTGTCTTTGAATCATATTTGACTCGCGCACGTACGCCCATTGAAACCATAGAACACGTCAAAAGGCACGCAGCATTTAAATAAACATCTAGAATTATAACATTTAACAATTTAAAATATCATTAATTTTATATAATGAATTTAAAACTCATTCTGTAGTTCTATGACCCATTCAGTTGACAATTATGCTTTTTAATACCATTTTGCTTTTACTTTTATTGTAAAGCAATTTCAAGACATCTGTATTATATGTAAGCAATAAGGTACGAGAGGCTGTGCTGTATCGTGAATAAGTAACGGCTGAAGGGCGTTGACGACGCGAAGCGGAGTGCCTGCAACCCCTTCAGCCGTTACTTATTCACGATACAGCACTTGCCTCGAGTACCTTATTGCTTTTATAAAACGGTTGCCACACAATATTAAAATAAAAAACTATGTATTAGTGCAACTTTTTAATGTAGTTTAATCAATAAAAACATTCCTTCCGCTAGAAAAATATAGTCCCTGGCTGTGAA